>NC_079196.1:44675007-44872507 GCF_029499605.1 Hyla sarda
CGCCCGTCCGTCAGCAAACCCCCTCTTTCACCTTCACTGTGCGCCCGAGCGTCATCACCCCCCCCCCCCCTCACCTTCACCAGCACTGTGCCCGTCCTCCGCTTCCACGTCTGCGCCGGCCTGACGTCACACCGCATGGCCGCGCAGGAGGACGTGAGTTACGTCAATCGCACGGCGCCCGGTGAGAAGGAGCGCTGCGCTGGATGGGTGAGTGTGTATGTCTGTCTCTCTGTCTGTCTCTATCTATGCTTGTGTGTGACTGTGTGTGTTTGTGTGACTCTGTGTGTGTGTCTGTCTGAGTGTGTGTCTTTCTGACTGTGTGTGTGTGTGTGTGTGTGTGTGGGGGGGGGGGGGGGGTGGTATAACCAGCAATCTATTGTGGGGAGACTTTGACCCATTGTGGGGAACCTGCAAGGGAACCTGTGGCCTAATGTGGGGAAACTACTACAAATGTGCGGAGTCTATGCTACCTTATGTGGGGAGTCTATGCTACCTTATGTGGGGAATCTGTGCTACCTAATGTGGGGAATCTGTGCTACCTAATGTGGGGAAATTGCTACCTAATGTGGGGTAACTGGTACCTACCTAATGTGGGGGAACTGGTACCAAATGTAGGGAATCTATGCTGCCTAATGTGGGGAATAGATGCTACCTAATGTGGGGAAACTGCGACCTACCTAATGTGGGGGCACTGCTGCCTACCTAATGCTCCCCCCCTGGCAGTAGCACCCTCATCATCTACCAGCAACACCCCCCCCCCCCCAGCAGCACCTCCATCAACATATCCTGATGGTGGATGATGGGGGTGCTCCTGCCAGGAGGATGATCCTGCCGATGTATGATGGGGGTGATACTGCCAGGGGGGATGGCCAGTAGCACCCTCATCATCCTCCAGCAACACCTCCCCAGTAGTAGCACCCCCATCATCCACTAGCAACACCACCAATACCCCCCTCGTGTTGTAATAGCATCAGCTAACGGATGTTGAGGGGTGTTACTTTGGTTGTGGTATTATATTCAGAGGGTGCACTGTATGGCAACGTTATATTCAGAGGGCGCAGTTTGTGGTAGTATTATATTCAGAGGGCGCAGTTTGTGGTAGTATTATTAGAGATGAGCGAACTTACAGTAAATTCAATTCATCACGAACTTCTCGGCTCGGCAGTTGATGACTTATCCTGCGTAAATTAGTTCAGCCTTCAGATGCTCCGGTGGGCTGGAAAAGGTGGATACATTCCTAGGAAAGAGTCTCCTAGGACTGTATCCACCTTTTCCAGCCCACGGGAGCACCGGAAAGCTGAACTCATTTATGCAGGAAAAGTCATCAACTGCCGTACAGAGAAGTTTGTGACAATTTGAATTTACTGTATTTTGCTCATCTCTAAGTATTATATTCAAAGGGCGCAGTGGGTGGCAGTATTATATTCAGAGGGTACAGTATGTGGCGATATTATATTCAGAGAGTACAGTATGGCAGATTTATATTCAGGGGTACAGTATGTGGCAGATTTATATTTAGAGGGTACAGTATGTGGCAGATTTATATTTAGAGGGTACAGTAGGTGGCAGATTTATATTTAGAGGGTACAGTAGGTGGCAGATTTATATTTAGAGGGTACAGTATGTGGCAGATTTATATTCAGAGGGCGCAGTTTGTGGTAGTATTATATTCAGAGGGCGCAGTTTGTGGTAGTATTATATTCAGAGGGTACAGTGTGTGGTAGTATATTCAGAGGGTACAGTATGTGTTGGTATTATATTCAGAATGTACAGTGTGTGGTAGTATTATATTCAGTGGGTATACTGTATGGAAGGTTTATAATCAAAGAGTATAGTGTATAGTAGTATTATATTTAGAGGATACAGTGTCTGTCAGGTTTATAATAATAATTGTTTTCATATAGAGGATGAGAATGCGCTGACATAGTGAGGAGACGTCTGGGCGTCACATTCTACAGACAGAAGTTTTAGCTGGACCAGGCGGTATGTACCATCTGAATTAGATAAGGGAAGACTATAGAGAAGACGTCACCTGTAGTCACTGATATCATTGTACATTCTCCTCTCTATGTCCTATCAGAGCTGTAGTCACTTGTCAGTTCTACAGTTAGGTCAGTGAAACTACAACTCCCAGCATAACCTCACCACTGCATAAAGGGGTACTCTACTGGAAAAAAAAAAATTTTAATCAGCTGGTGCTACAAAGTTAAACAGATTTGTAAATTACTTCTATTTAAAAATCTTAATCCTTCCAGTACTTATTAGCTGCTGTATAAGCGATTCACAGAAAGTTATTTTCTTTTTTAATTTCTTTTCTGTCTGACCACAGTGCTCTGTGCTGACACCTCTGTCCATGTCAAGAACTGTCCATAGTAGGAGAAAATCCCCATAGCAAACCTATCCTGCTCTGGACAGTTCCTGACATGGACAGAGGTGTCAGCAAATAGCACTGTGGTCAGACTGGAAAGAACTACACAACTTCCTGTGGAGCATACACCAGCTTATAAGTACTGTAAGTATTAAGATTTTAAATAGAAGTAATTTTAAAATCTGTTTAACTTTCTGGCACCAGTTGATATAAAAGAAAATGTTTTCCAGTGGAGTACCCCTTTAAGTAATTCTGGGAGCTGTATATTTCAATAGTGAAAACTTCTTTAACACTTTCCTATTCTGTGGCAACTGGTATATCTGATTATTATACTGGAATTTCTCACAATGCGCTACAACAGTGGTGTCTGTCACAACAGGCTAAAAACTTACTGGGGGGAGGGGGTAGGTATGGGGGTGACACCATTTTCTACCGCACCGGGTGACACCAACTCTAGCAACGCCACTGGGAAGGACTTCTCCTTACCTGTGTGCTGCTCAATCACCGACCTTCTTATATAGTCTGCCTAGTCAACCACTACAAGTAGATCAGAGCTAGCAATTGAATAATAGTCTCTTTGGGGACTTAAAAAATGTGAAATAAATAATTAACAAAGGTATTAAAAACATAAATAAGCTATTTGGTATTGGTGTGATCAAATTAACCTACAGAATAAAGATAATATTTAATTTAATAATTACATGCATAGAAATGGAATCCCGCAAAATTGTGTTTTTTTTTTTCAATTTCACCCCACAAATTATTATTGTTATTTTGATTGCCATAGATTTTGTGGCAAAATAAGTGAAGTCATTACAAAGTACAATTGGCCCTCATTTGCCCTGTAGATGAAAAAATATAAGTTAAAGGAGTAGTGTAGTGAAAGATAGCTTATACCGGGGGGGTCCGACCGCTGGGTCTCCCGCGATCTCCTGAACAGGGCCCCAGCAGTCTGCTGGAAGGGGGCATGCCGACATTTGTACGGAGCGGTGGTGACACGCCCTCTCCATGTATCCCATAGACATACATGGGGGGTGTCGGCTGCGGCTTCCTGCGGGGGGTTCAGGCGGAACGGCCTCTTCCTGCGGGGGAGGGGGGGGGGGGTTCAACGGCCGCTTCCTGCGGAATGATGGGGCCCCATTCATGAGATTGCAGGGGTTCCCAGTGGTTGGATCTTCCGCGATCTATAACTTATCCCCTATCTTTTGGATAGGGGATAAGTTATTTTTCACTGCACTACTCCTTGTTAATATGCTGTTAGGCGGCAGTGAAATAACAAAGATGTAGATTTACTCATCCTGCTTCTATACTTCCCCTAGAACTATCCGCTTAACATGAATAGCATAGGTCTCTAAGCTATCTGATCAAAAGGATGGGGTAACTGTTGAGCATGTCCACTCTCTACGGGACTGATGAAGACGGCAAAGTGCTGCACTCTTCAGTAAACCAATAGGGAGAGAATGGTGCAACACACACTACTAAAGTTACATAGGAGAAGAAAGGACTCCTGTTATTGTGATCAGTGTCCCAATGGTCAGACTCCTATCAAAGAGCTATCTTTTGGATAGGTAATATATTTTAAAGGGGTATTTTGGCCAAAGACATCGTATCCTCTATCCAAAGGATAGGGCAGTGTTTCCCAACAAGGGTGCCTCCAGGTTTTGCAAAACTACAACTCCCAGCATTCCTGGACAGCCTAAGGCTGTCCAGGCATGCTGGGAGTTGTGGTTTTGCAACATCTGCAGGCACCCTGGTTGGGAAACACTGGGATAGGGGATAAGATGTCTAATCGCAGGGGGCCCGCCACTGGGACCCCCCGCGACCTCCATGCAACATACAGATTCTATACAGGGCTGCTGCTCCAATCTCGAAGACCTGTGTTTCCAGGACTGAAGACATGATGTCACGCCACACCCCCTCCATTCATGTCTATGGGAGGGGTCTTGACGCCATCACGCCCCCTCCCATAGACATGAATTGAGGGGGGTGTAGCGTGACGCCATGTCTCCAGTCCTGGAAACACAGAGGTTTCCGAGACTGGAGCAGCAGCCCGGCATAAAATGCGGGTGCTGCACGGAGATCGCGATAGAGAATAAGATGTCTTTTGCTTGGGATTTACAACTCGAATTTTATCCTTACAAACAATGCAGTCAATAGCACAGAATGCTGAATACTTTAACATAATGGGAATTATCTACTTACATGATCCCGACTCTTTTATTTCTTGGGTTTTGTGCCCAAATTGTGTCACACATTCCATGTGACACAATTTAAAAAAAAAAAAAAAAACAACCTCCATTTTACAAGGGGAAAAAAAGAAAAAACCTGAAAAGGGAGCATGGCCACAGGAGAAAGTGGGCGTGGTCTTGACAAAAGGGGCGTGTCCCCGACAGCTTTGAAAACTCCCAACATGTTTACAAAGGTTTCCACATAAGATGTGGTGGATGGGAGCTGGGAAAAACCCAACAGATCAGAACAGTTGTAGAAAAAAGCAAAACGTAGGGAAAAGTGCAAAATGTAGGGAACTAGAATTAGTAAATACCTTGGAAAAATATCTATTGAGAATCAAAACCCACAAAGAAAGCAACACTCCACTCTTAGTAAATAAACCTCATTGTCCATGTTTCTCTTTATATTGCTTTATTTTTAGCCTTACTATACGCAGCATTGTGTAGACTAGGAAAAAAAATAATAATAATAATAATAAAATACCGGTGGCGAAGCATATTATTGTTATTTTTTTTTTTATTGTAATTTCCAATGGTTACTGCCGAAAACGGTCTAATATGAAAAAACAAGATATTTATCAGCGGCAGCAGGCATTAATGAAAAGAAGTATTCAGCAGGGACAGTTAGTTACAATACTGAGCACTGATTTTATATCTTTATATTACCATCCAGACACCTAAGAAAATGAGATGCGATGAATTACAATTGAAACAGTAGCTACGGGGACAAAAAGCATTTTCAGATCTCCAAGTTAATTGTACAGCAGCTTTCTACACACACATGATCAATCATCTAATGATTCCATCAACATAAAAATCTAAGCAGAAATGTCTCATTTACATTAATAATGTCCACAAATTATATGAATTCATTTCGCAAGTGATGGATAATTTAAGCTTTCATCATCTAAAGCTTGTCTTTTTTTTCCAAGAGAAATGGACTATTTCATTTTTAATGAGTGCAATGATGATACATTTAGTTGCAGCAGATGCAAAATATAACACAACAATAATGATTCTGAACCAGCAGAATAAGCAAACAAACGCAGAAGCAAATTACAACCAAAAATGTCTTTTTATAAATATAAATACCGGGGGGGGGGGGGGGATCATTCATAATTATGATATATTCCTGTGATTCATCCTCCAAGAGAGGTTTGTAAACAAGGTTTACACAACGTGTAGAAAAAAACAGCACAATATTCCTGTTGGGAAACTTTGCTGATAATTTGTTATTGTGGGGAAATTGCTACCATTTTAGGGAAGTGAAGCAAAAACAGAATGGGTTCAAAAGACATCCCAACCTCCAGCCTTTCCATTGACCTCTGGACAGGGATATTATGTGGATGAAATGGAGTTGGGGCTTCTTATAAAAAAGGCATTGGCAGTGACATCACTACGGACACGATGCCCGCACTGGCTGCCATTATGATATGACATCATCAAGCCTTCCCGGGGATCCTGTCACTGTGCTTACAGGGGGCAGGACAGACGTGGGAGATTGAGGCTTCATTCATAGAGGGAACTGAGACAAGAATCCATTGAGTTTAACCTAAAACCCTACTGTGTTGCTCCAGAGGAATTCAAAACAATCCCATAAGGCTGATGCCAACTGCCCGATAATATGGTATAACTAAAACAGGGGTACAGGAGGCATTATTACAAAATAGGGGGAACAGGGAGTATTATTACTTAATGGGGCACAGGGGTGCACTATTACTATCTGGCAGGCACTATTTTTATATGGGGCAAATGGGGGCACTATTACTATGTATGGGCACAATGGGCATTATAACTGTATGGGTGCACATAAAGGCATTATGTATGGAGCACTTTTACTGTTTGGGGGCTCGGGGTGGCATATTTACTGAATGGGGCATTATTACTGCATGGGAGCACAGAAGGCATTATTATTGTATGAGGACACAGTAGGGCCATTTTACAGGGTTACCGGGTGAATTATTAAGTGGGGGTTACCGTTGGAGCATTAGTTATTAAAAGTTTACCAGTTGTGGCTACATTATTAATGTATGGTATATTAATGGGACAAGTTGCAGTTTGAAGAAGTCATCATGGTATCTAAATCAGATGGAGAAGTAAAGGGAAAGTGATCAACTCTAATCAGAGAAGACGCCTCCTGTGAGACACTGGATGTAACTGCACTGTAATCACTTATACAGGCTGCAGCTTTAATACTAGTATCTACCACTATATGAGCACTGTATGAGGGTAATACTTTACTGGTTACATTGGTCTTTGCAGTTGATACAGTATTTGCGGTCATGGTGTGGAGCGATTATTATGCCCTTAGTATAGTACTGTTAGGAAGTACAGGACTGAATTATGCAGAGATACACTGTTGTATACACAAATTATTTAGGGACAGGGCGGACATATCTATGGTTACAGGTTTCATAGTAAAGTAATATGCAGGGAGAGAACCCTGAAATAAAAATAAAATACTTTTGCTGCCTTCGTGTGACACTATTTTGATGTATGACAAGCTCTAGATGTGGTCAGTGCCTTGGAGGAAGGGCTTTGTATATGACTAGAAGACATTTGTCTGTCTTATTTAACACGATGTTTTTTATATCACAGCTTTTTCATTAATCATATGATTGCTGGTGCTTGAGTACAGGGCCAATAGAAGCAGTGGGAGTGTCACTGTTGTAATTTCATTTATAATATAAACTTGTAAGACAGATGAATGCTGGGATATACAGGAAAAAAGCAATGTTAACACCATATACAGAGACAACATACCATACAATGGCAGCACCACAGTACTGGCAATGATACTGCATATCACAGTGTGGCTACAAAGGTGAATTTCGCACAAGCGCTTTTGTAAGACCTAGTCAGAATCTGTATCTGATACAGTAAAGGATAAGCGTTTTGCAGCAAGCTTCTTCAGGGAGCTTCCATTAATAAGATTAAGTTCACGCCCATCTGACTGATTGCCTGAAGTATCAGACAAACTATAAACCCTCATATCTCAGGAATGAAAGGATGTATCAAGAAACTGTAAAAATGTGTATGATCAGGGTACTCTAAACTATTTAATGATAATGTAATCTCATTTTTGGGGGTTGGTCGCAGTTCCTCTTTAAAAGCTAACATCACAGTCAGAATATCTCTTTTTACTGCCATTGTACTGTTATAGCTATTTTACAGAATCTAAAACATCTGAAAAAAAAAATCAACTAAAAAAAGTCTAACTATAAGAACATCTCAGTGCCTTGATGCCTTAAATATCTGAACCTTCAGAAAGTTCCATTTATCTTTTGTTTTCTTAAGAACATTTTGCTCCTTCATGCTGTCTTTGTTTCATCCATGCCTGGATGTCTGTCTGGCAACGCTGAAATATTTAGGATTTCCTGTAATAATCTCAACTCTTCCACCAGTTTGCACATCGATGATGTGATAGATCTAGATGGTTGTATTATAAAATAATTAGCAATAAATGTATTTTCTCCTATTATAAGCTTTGCTGTATACAATTTTAGCATTGTAAACCAATGTTCTGAATGTAATTGAAACAGCGGCATTGATTACTTGTAAGCCATAGAGAATGCATGGTGCTTGATGTTACCATTTTTTTTAATTATAAAAGAGGTAGAATTAAAGGGGTATTCCAGGATTCTTTTATTTGATTATGCTACAGCTGCATAGGTTTATTTTTTATTTTTTCATAATATGTTTAACAGCATACAAAATGAGCGTCCTCTCAGGTTTTCCCAGGTTGCATTGCAGCAAGAGACATTACATCACTAGTCAGGTGGTCAGGGGTAGCTTGTCTTTGTTTCAATGGGTGGAGCGACAGCTGGGTGGGAGGTAGATCATTCTGCAGTGAATTATAGTTTTGCAACGACTGGAGGCACCCTGGTTAGAAAACACTGGTCTATTGCATTGAAAGGATGTGCTTCAGTGGGTGGGGTGGCCGATGTGTGGGAGGAACAAAAATGACCTTACACTTACAAACAAGGAATTATGGGATGTGTAGTTTGAGAGAGAGAACTCCAACAGGAAATAGCCAGTTCACAAAAAGATAGCCACAGCTTTATAGTTGACTCAGAACATAGCCATTTAGCTTCAAGACCATTACTGTCTGGCAGGTAAGTGCTAAAATCACCTTATGTTGGATAACTCCTTTAAAAACAACACAGCTGCTTTCTTCTAGCAACTGTGTCATTCCTCATAGGCTTCCCTGCTATTACATCTAAACTTTTGTTCATCCTAATAAAACCGAACTGAAATACAGGACATACAGTAGCCACAGTGTTTTGATTTGGTTTTCCTTACCTGTAAAAAAAAAAAAAAAACTCCATGTTTTAAAGGGGTATTCCAGGCCAAAACTTTTTTATATATATCAACTGGCTGCGGAAAGTTAAACAGATTTGTAAATTACTTCTATTAAAAAATCTTAATCCTTCCAATAGTTATTAGCTTCTGAAGTTGAGTTGTTGTTTTCTGTCTAACTGCTTTCTGATGACTCATGTCCTGGGAGCTGTGCAGTTCCTATGGGGATATTCTCCCATCATGCACAGCTCCCGAGACGTGACATCATCATTGAGCAGTTTTTTTTAATAGAAGTAATTTACAAATCTGTTTAACTTTCCGGAGCCAGTTGATATATATAAAAAAAGGTTTTTGCCTGGAATACCCCATTAAAATTCAGGCATGCACTTTTTTGTATTTTTTACTAGAGAAGTCTTTGAGAAAACACCATAGACCAGAAAAAAGTGAAAGACAATGAAGTTTTTTTTTGTGCAATTTATCAATCCATATTGACCTACCTCTTATCTTGCTGCAAAAAAAGCAATAAAAAAAACTCCAGGTAAAACAAGCAAAGAATAAAAAAAAAAATTAGTATGTCGTGTAACATGAGACAGGATACATTGAGACAAATGTAAAAACAAAACAATGATGTTAACGTTTTTTTTTTTTTTTTTTTTTTGCCGCCCAGGCACAATGGACTGGTGTTGAGTGCAAATATTAGAAATTTTACCACAAATATCGGCTTTTCACGATTTTGCGAATATTTAGAATATAGTGATATATATATTCCTAATGAAGAATATTAGTTTTTTTGAATGTTTTTTTTTTTTGCGAATATATGCGAATATGAAAATATTTGCAAATATCGGCACTTCCAGTCAGAGGACACTGACCCCTCTCTTTTTTATAATAGATATAATTGCGCACTATGTGAATTTACGCATGGAAAAAAAAATTGAGAGTGAACATAGCAAATAAGCAAAGTTCATGAACATAGGACGAATATGCGTCCATATATTTGCAAAATATTGCAAATTCGATAATGGCCTCACTACTGAAGATACTTTTCAGTACACTACTCCTTTAAGTAACACGATTAGTCTAGAGTAATATATATGAAATACCAGTACCAAAATGTCATACAGGATGAGGGGACACAACAGAACATCTAGCTCTCTCTTTCATAGATTAAAATAGGTTAATTTCTGCAAACCAGTTGTCTATAGGAGAGACAGTGTTCTTCCAATACCATGAAATAATAACAACACAAGAAGTCATCTCTATCTTAATAGTAGATATGGATCTTGGGATAATAGAGAGGAAACCTGTTTGTGAAGAAATCAGGACCTGCCCTCCCACAAGCGAGTTGAACAGAGTGATATCCCATCATACATGTAGCATCATGCCTTCAGAAGAAAATGTTGTCTAGTATGGAGGGGTAACTCTGCCAGTGTGTATTTTATATATTTTTTCTCCTGGGCATAACAAGCAACCTTGTTAAAATAAAAGCCTTACTCCATTCATCAACAGAAGCTGCTTCCCCCAATTCCTTTTCCCAGACTCTAGTGTATACATATTCAGAGGGTCTAACTTCCATAAAAATGTGATAGATGGAGGAGAGCAGCTTAAAGGAGTAAAATAACTTATTTTCTTATCCCCTTTTCTTATCCCCTATCCAAAGGATAGGGGATAAGTTAAAGATCGCAGGAGGTCAGAGCGCCGTAACCCCCACGATCTCCTGAACGGGGCCCCGGCATCTGTCGGAAGCCGCGGCTTGCACACCACCGCCATGTATCTCTATGGGATATATGGAGCGGGCGTGTTGGCACGCCCCCTTCCAGCAAACTGTTCAGGAGATCGCCGGGGGTCCCAGCGCTCTGAACCCCCGCGATCTATAACTTATCCCCTATCGTTTGGATAGGAGATAAGTTATTTATCACTACAGAACTCCTTTAACTTGCAGGCCAGTCTGCAAAGCCAAGGCCTCCAGAAATGTGCAATTGTGATTAATATCCCTTGAAAATGGGAAAGAGCCTAAGTTCAAGAGAACTGAGTTCAAGGTACTTCATCCATGAGTTACCAATCTGGGTATGTCCCCAAGCTGAGAAGAGAGAAAGTAGGAAGACGTGTTGTTATCTGCGACAGTCCAGGGCAAATAGTCCTATTCAAGGCTAAAAAAGAAGATCCTCTTCATCGTTGGAGGAGAATTTGGATTATGGAAGAGCAGGGCCACCATTCCTGGTCAACTGGAGATAGCCCTCTGCAAGAGCACCCTTTCCCATGCTGTCAATGTCTAGTCAAGTATGTTCTGCAGTATACTTCCTATCCAGCCATGGTATAGACTTTAGATGCCACAAGGTGTCCTCAAAGTGCACCCATGGTTTTATTGACACAAAGTGGTGCCAATTGATCAGGCAATTCAAGACAGACACTTGGTGGTATTGATGAATTTTAGGGAGACTCGCTCTCCTCTGGACCCCACATTTACTGATCACCCCACTGAAGTGACAGAAAAAGAAACAAGGTAAGTAGATCAGAATTGTTCAATAAATACATAAAAAGATGGATTAAATCCATTTTAAAGATGGATTTTTAAACTGAAAATGTGCTTAAGATTATAAAACATCAAGTTGTCTTGGGTGTAATGCCATGAGGGGATGTAATTCATATGAAAAATAGCATGCAATTTATAGGGCACTTGTATGTCTGAATAAAAGAAGGATTTTTTTGCCAATTAAAGGTGTGGACCAGCTGTCAGAGGTCATCAGAAAGAGAAACATCCTGCCCATATTTAGTCAGTTCTGCCAGGACAGCAGGGATAGAGACAACGGTATAGGTGTCATGGAGAAGTAAGTCATTAGCATACAACCCTAGTTTACAATGTTGGAGACCATAATGACAGCGTAGGTAAAGGGGACAGCCGTTGTGCATCGTTGGGTTGTGAGGTCACGGCCACGCCCCTTGTGACATCACACATGCTCCATCAATCCAAGTCTATGGGAAGGGGCATGGCAGCCGCCACCCTCCCTCCCATACACTTGCATTGAGGGGGCATGGCATGATGTCACAAGGGCGTGGCAGTAACGTCCCAACCCTGCCACTCCGCTCCAAACATTCAGAACTAAATGTTCTGAACGCTGGGGCAGTGGAGTACCCCTTTAATATTTATCAATAAAATAGAGCAAAAGTTCTAACACACATTAAGCTCCTTCCCTAGTTTGGGGAGTACAGTGACATAAGCCTCTGGTGTCTGGGATGGGGATGGGCACTTGGAGGAAATAAAGTTAAACATTTTCACCAAAAAAGGAGCAAGAGAAGGCAAAAAAAAAAAAAATAATAAAGCAATTTCATGCAATTGTTAAAACTTGTTTTGCCCCAAGGAAACTGTATGGTATCCTCCACTTCTTGTACAGATAAAGGGTCACCTGGGAGGATAGAGTGAAAGGGTTCCATAGTAGAGAGCAGTGTCATATAGTCATCCACGTCTCTATGACAGGAAGCGAATCAGGATGGGAATTAAGGTTATATAGTGTAGAATAGTACTGGTGGAACATCTCCACAATGTCCATAGGATTTATAACCTTCCTATGCTTTCCCAGTTTCAGCTTAGAGTCCTGTTATATAACACGTGCACTGAAGGTCTGTTACACGTATCCACATATTTATAACTATAGTGCCTCATCTGATCTCTTAAATATGTAAAATATTTAAGACTCATCTTAAAGACCTTTTAGCTTATCCCTTACAGCAATCAGTTTTGCAAATGTTTGGGGTGTGATTAAATCTTTATGTACGGATTGAAGCATGCAAATATGATCCAGTAAAAGAGATACTGAAGTGGCCTTTTCTTGCTTCAACCTAGGACCATGTTGTATTAAAATCCCTCTAAGAATGCATTTGAAAGCTTTTAGGGGGGGGGGGGGGGTCTGGGGTCATGCTCATGGGTTGCGTGTAAGGTCCTTCAATAGATTGTCATCAAACTTCCAGGGTTCAAGGAGGAGCTACCAACGCATGGTCAGATCATGGGTGCCAGGTCAACAAATGATGGCTTACTGGAAAAAAGTCTTGACGGGTATACATTGAGTGAAGTGGGGATTAATACATATAATCCCATTTCTGGATGTAGAAGCCTCCATACATATGTATCCTAGGGGAATATACAAAAATTGGCTGTGGGAGCTCAGCCTTGGTTGAAAATGGATATTTGCAGTGGAGGTGTGAAATGTCAGTGTGCCCTTGCAGACTATATTAATGGAACAACACACATACAAGCTTACATCACTCTTCTAGACTGTAAATGATTTTCAATAGCTAAATGTGTATCCTAAGGTAATGAAGGAAAGAGGACAATTTGCACACTTGCCAGGCCAGTTGATAACTCTTACCCAATGACGAATGCGCATAAGGATCAAAAGTAAAATGTACCGTATTTTTTGTCATATAAGACGCTCCGGCATATAAGATGCACCTAATTTTATAGGATACAATTCTAGAAAAGAAAAATTCTGAACCAAATACAATGTAAAGTATAGGACAGTGATCTTATAAGCTGTGTACCTTCAGATGTTGCAAAATTCAACTCCCAGCATGCCCGGACAGCCGTTGGCTGTCCTGGCATGCTGGGAGTTGTAGTTTTGCAACATCTGGAGGTCCGCAGGTTGAAGAGCACTGATATAGGAGGTAGTACTCACGTGTCCCCGCCGCTCGTCACCGCTGCCCTGGATGTCGCCCTCCATTGATGTCGCCGCGTCCCCGTCGCTCCGGAATGTCTCTGCTGCCCGGTATCCTCGCTCTCCGTCGCCGCCATGACGTTGAGCAGACACCGAGGAGGCAGGTAAGGTCCCTCCCGGTGTCCTGTAAGCTGTTCGGAACGCCCGACTGAGCAGCCGGGTTAGTGTCACTTTCGCTTCAGACGCGACGGTCAGCTTTGATCGCCGCGTCTGAAGGGTTAATACAGGGCATCACCGCGATCGGTGATGTCTTGTATTAGCAGCGGATAACGGCCATTGATGGCCGCAGGGACCGCCGCCATAGGTGTGCATTCGCCTTATAAGACGAACTAACTTTTGTGCCCCCCAGTTTGGGGAAGAAAAAGTGCGTCTTATACGGCGAAAAATACAGTAATTCCAATCAATGGGGGCAGCATTACTTTTCTGACCACTATCGGAGAGTGTTGTGGCCATATTCAGTTACCTGAGCAGGGATGATTGACAGAGAGCGGAAGCAAGAGAGTTGTTGTGACCATCACCTATGATAGTGGTAGCTCCTGTGTTATCTTTATAATAGGGATATTACCTTCCATAGCAGTATTGCCTGTTAGGACAATGAGATCCCTGCTCCCACTCTGGGGGGGGATTTATCAAAACCTGTCCAGAGAAAAAGTTGTTCAGTTGCCCATAGCAACCAATCAGATCGCTTCTTTCCTTTTTCAGAGGCCTTTTCATAAGTGAAAGAATCAATCTGATTGGTTGCTATGGGCAACTCAGCAACTTCTCCTCTTAACAAGTTTTGATAAATACCCCCCCCCCCCCCCATATGTATGTTTAACACTTAGAAGGATGTTAATGCTGATGATGTGGAGAAAAACTATAAAAAAGCACATTGTTTATTTATATATATATTTATATAGGTCATACATTACATGTACAGATACTTTTTGATGCACAGAATGGTTTCCCCATGGGACATTGTTAAGCATGAGCATTTAAGCATGTCTAATAAAGATTTGTTCCGTCTTCTTGCGATGAATGTCGATGTTAGATGAATTGGCCGGATTATTGGCATGTTATTGGCTAATTTTATTAATCGATCTCCATGGATTTCTGTTTGATGAAAGTAAAAATTGTAGGAAAGAAAATTGTAGGAAAGAACAACAATTGTTAAAAGATTAAACAAAGATTGTGTACATATTATCTTCTCAGGTCTTTACAAAATACTATACAATATCTACACGTCTAGAAAAAGAGGAGTCTATTCAGGACGCCATTTACAGAACTGCTGGTCTGAGAGTCAATAACTACCAAGCAGTGTACTGCCCCCTCACACTATGACGTGGATGGAACATACTGCAGTCACTGTGCACACTCGTCAAGACAGCCCATCAATATTAGATCGACTAGGGTACTACCCCCCACACCAACACATATTAAATATTTAAAGGGGTGTTTACCAGTGTTTGTATGTGCATATTATTTGTTGTGTCAGTGCAGTATCTACTAATAGTACAGCGGAGCACATGCGAGTTCTGGAGGCTGCAGTGCTTGCACAAGATCTGCGGCCCCTTTGAACAATTAATCTATGGGTATATCGGGAATAAGACACTTGTCAATCAATACAACCTCTTTAACCCTTTGGGTATCTAAATATATACACGTATTTAAAGCTTCACTAAATTAGAGAGAGTTTTCACCTTTTCAACATTGACGGTCTAGGGAATGGAGGGATCAATACCAACATCTTAAATGATTTAAAAAAAAAAAAAAAAGTTACTTATCTGGGACCACATTGTTGGCCCAATAACAGAGATGGGGTGCCAGGTGAGCAAATGATGACATACAAGAAGAAGGTCCAGATGGGTATACATTGAGTGAAGCGGGGAGTAATACATATACTCATGCCACAAGATGTAAATGCCACCACAACTGGCAGTTGTGAGGCCAGTTGATGATTCTTGCCCCATGATGAATCCACAAGGATCGAAAGTAAAATTTAATTCCCCTCAAATGATTTAAAACAATGTTTCTCAATCAGTGTGCCTCCAAAACTACAACTTTCAGAATGTTAGGACAGCCAAAGGCTGTCTGGGCATGATGGGGATCATAGTTTTGCAAAAACTAGATGCACACTGGTTGGGAAACACTGGTTTAAGGAATCGGTCAAATCAAACATCCCCGTTAGCCTTAGACAGAATAGAGGTTAATGGCAACATCCATGGTTAACAGAGTTCATGCCAATATGTCTGGGGGTCTAGGGCACTAATGGGTCAATGTCAGCATTCCTGAATGTCAAGCACAATATGTGATTATTGTCAGCATCTCTGGTTGTTTACAGCAGAAATTGGTTATTATCAGTAACTCTGTTTTCTAGGTAAGTAAGGGGATAATGTAAGCATGACTAGTTGTTTAGTGTGGTTAGAGTTAAATTAATGGTATCTAGTTTAGTCAGCAGCTTAAAAAAGATAAGATTTGTGATGCATAGCGTGCATGTATCACCGCTCAGTACTGTACAAGCCTAGTTACTATGCATTTCTATTGATTTTTCAGTGACTTCCTGCAGCAATTGGCACCCACCCCTTTTTGTCTAGGAAAGTATACTTCCGAGATGTGTACAGGGGAAAAGTAAGTGTCAGAAAGCAGAACAGATAACCCCTTTAAGTCTGACTTAACTGTTCCATACTAAGCCTTAGGCTGGGTTCACACTATGGAATATCCGCCCTAAATTCCGCTTTGAAATTGCAGGCAGAAATTCTGTCTACTAAAATGTATAGTGTAGTGAAGGGGTTTCTGTTCACAAATTCACACTTCGGAATTTGTGAACGGAAAATCCGCTTGAAAATTTCCGTCTGAAAAATGGCGTTGCTCATTCTTTAGGCAGAAATACTCGTGGAACACATTGCAGTCTATTGGAGACTGCAGTGTCTGCGTGGTCCTAGCGCCTACTGATTCAGTCGGTGCTGGCCACACTTGGAATCTCTGCCTGGAGATTCCGCAGTGTGAACCTAGCCTAAGGCTAGGTTCACACTGTGGAATTTCTTGGCAGAATTTCTGCTGGAGATCGAGCCGGCGGCACTTGGACCGGGATGACTACATTGCCGTCCCCATAGACGGCAATGCATTTCTGAGCAGATCTCCCAAAAGATCCACCCAGAAATGCATTGCAGTCTATGGGGGCAGCAATGCAGTCTGCTCGGTCCTAGTGCCGCCGGCTCGATCTCCAGCAGAAATTCTGCCCAGAAATCCTGCAGTGTGAACTCAGCCTAAGGGTCTCTTCACAGGGCATAATTTCTGCCAGCGGAATTCCTCCTCAAATTAAAGCCCATAGACTTCTATGGGATTCCACACTTCCATTCACACTTCTGAATTTCCGCTTGCGGTATTCCGCAAGCGGAAATTCAGAAGTGTGAATGGGAGTGCGGACTCCCATAGAAGTCTATCGGCTTTAAGTTGAGGCAGAATTTCTGCCGTGTGAATAGACCCTTAGCTAATGTTTGTGCTTAAAATGACAACCAAGCAGCACTGACATGAGCCACTTGGCAGGCAGCACCGAAAATACTACATCTGCCATCGGCACTTTCCATATAGACTTATTCTATATGTCAGCTCAGAAATACTGTTCACAAGGACATATACTTTAAGAGCGCAGTCACACGGAATTTTTTCTTTCACCAACACAACAAGATGTTAACTAACTGTGGAAAGGATCAACCGATGGCAGCTTCCTGTTTGCAGGGGCTCTTTTGACAGCCGCCATATTTTCAATCCATTCTCTGCTGGTAACTGTATCACAGTGATATTGAAGGAAGATTTGTTTGCAAGTCCCTGTTGCTGTGGAGGGTAAAAGCGGAAGGAAGGTAAAACCAGGGAATAGACCTCAGCCAACTATTAACTGAGGGCATATCATACTCAAATGAAAGGCCAGCAAAGATCACCATATGACAGTCATGAAACAGCTGGGGGTACCCCAGAGTAAAAATGTTTTCAAAACAACTGTTGCCAGAAAATTAAACAGATTTGTAAATTACTTCTAATTAAAAATCTTAATCCTTCCAGTACTTATCAGCTGTTGTATGCTCCAGAGGAAGTTGTATAGTTCTTTTCAGTCTGACCACAGTGCTCTCTGCTGACACCTCTGTCCTTATCAGGAACTGTTCAGAGCAGGAAAGGTTTGGTATGGGGATTTTCTCCTACTCTGGACAGTTCCTGACACATACAGAGGTGGCAGCAGAGAGCAATGTGGCCAGACTGGAAAGAACTACACAACTTCCTCTGTAGTGTACAGCAGCTGATAAGTACTGGAAGGATTAAGATTTTTAAATAGAAGTAATTTACAAATGTGTTTAACTTTCTGTAAACAGGAATTTGGATCATTGCATTAGTGAGGGTCCTTGGGAGTGGATCTCCACTGAACTCAATAATTAATTGAGTGCTTGTAAATATGAAAAAAAGAGGTTATCAATGGACAAATCATTTAGTGTTTTAATCATTTGACAAGGTTGTTACATTGATACTTAAAGGGGTACTCCACTGGAAAACATTATTATTATTGTTATTATTTTTTATCAACTGGTGCCACTGCCAGAAAGTTGAACAGATTTGTAAATGACAACTATTAAAAAATCTTAATCCTTCCAGTACTTCTCAGCTGCTGTATGTTCCACAGGAAGTTCTTTTCTTTTTGAATTTCCTTTCTGTCTGACCACAGTGCTCTCTGCTGACACCTCTGTCCATGCCAGGAACTGTCCAGAGCAGGAGAGGTTTGCTATGGGGATTTGCTCCTACTCTGGACAGTTCCTAAAATGGACAGAGGTGTCAACAGAGAGCACTGTGGTCTGACAGAAATGAAATTCAAAAAGAAAAGAACTTCCTGTGAAACATACAGCAGCTGAGAAGTACTGGAAGGATTAAGATTTTTAAATAGAAGTAATATACAAATCTGTTTAACTTTCTGCCACCAGTTGATTAAAAAAAAAATGTTTTCCATTGGAGTGCCCCTTTAATATCACCCATAAAAGTATGGAGTATTGTCTCCATTTTGAACATCCCTGCTATTCACCTGTACAAGAGTTGACTGTCACTACAGTAGATCCTACATGCCCCGAGTACATTTTTCATGTCATTTATTGAGAATCATGATAAGAATAGACAAGTCATTTTGTCTGCATGTAAGAGCAACATCAAACTGCATGATATATTATGCCCATATGTTCACTATTGTACAACATCTCCCCGGCATCTGAACATGAACAACTGCAATTTACTTTTCTAGGACTGGCACAGGTGCTAGTGGTTTACCTGAAGACACAACCATGTCTGAAGTTAAAGGGGTACTCCCGTGGAAAACTTTTTTTTGTTTTTTTAAATCAACTGGTGCCAGAAAGTTAAACAGATTTGTAAATCACTTCTATTAAAAAAAATCTTAATCCTTCCAGTACTTTTTAGGGGCTGTATACTAAAGAGAAATCCCAAAAAGAAATGCATTTTCTCTGATGTCATGACCACAGTGCTCTCTGCTGACCTCTGCTGTCCATTTTAGGAACTGTCTAGAGCAGCATATGTTTGCAATGGGGATTTTCCTCTGCTCTGGACAGTTCCTAAAATGGACAGCAGAGGTCAGCAGAGAGCACTGTGGTCATGACATCAGAGGAAATGCATTTCTTTTTTGGATTTCTCTTTAGTATACAGCTTTTAAAAAGTACTGGAAGGATTAAGATTTTTTAATAGAAGTGATTTACAAATCTGTTAAACTTTCTGGCACTAGTTGATTAAAAAAAAAAAGTTTTCCACGGGAGTACCCCTTTAATGTGCACTAGTTCTCACTTTCTGGGTAAGAAAATAAAATATATGCAAAGAAGTTCAATCATGCCACAGTTTCAGATTGCTTCCCCTTAACATTAGTTTTTCACTGCAACTTGGGAGTCTTAGAAACTGACAGGGAATGTATGCCAACCCAGAAATCTCTCCAGAAAAAAAAAAAAAAAAGAATACAGTAGACAGCTGTTCTAAGGTGAAAGCCCCTAGCAGTAGAATGCAGGGTGTGACAGGTCTATCAACGTGAGTCAAAGGGGTATGGTTTCTCCTTGAGCAAACAGAGCTGCTTTGCATATGATTTTTTTCCAGAATTCCCAGTGAAGTGATAATCACCAATAAACCATGAACCTCTACACCGTTATAGTGCTCTCCTCATTAGTAAGAAATGCAAGACTGCTGTCTCCCAAAAACAGCACCATACCTGCCTACAGGTTGTGTATGATATTGTGAATGTCATTCACTTCAACTGAGCTGAGTTGCAATACTAGACATAACCCATGAACAGCTGTGTTTCTTTATTTATGTCCTTAAAGGGGTACCCCGCTGCTCAGTGTTTGGAACAAACTGTTCCCAACATTGACATCCGTCACGCCCCCTCCCATAGACTTGCATTGACGGAGAGGGGCTATGATGTCACAAGCTCCCGGTGCTGGCTCCAGCGTTGGGAACAGTTTGTTCCAAACACTGAGCAGCGGAGTACCCCTTTAATGGCAATGCAATTGTTTAAAAAGTAACTCTGATGATGGTGTGGCAGCGAGATACCTGTTTAAATCTTCTGGCACCTTCATAGCCGGAGACTAGAGGGATCGGGATATGGATTTGTCTGAAGTAACATGCAAGTCAAGATCCTGATTACATTCACACGTACAGAATCTGCCGCATATTTTGTGCAGCTGATTTTGCAACCCATTAACTTCAACGGGTAGCAATATCAGCTGCAGAAAACATGCAACAAAAATATGCAGCCGATCCTGTACATGTGAATTTACCCTAATGGTACGTTCACACAATCGGATCCCCAGCGCACTTTACACTGCAAAACCGCAGCTGATAGACCGCTGTATGCTGCCTTTACATGTGCCTACTCGGAGCAGCAATACGCCTTTACGAGCAGACGCACTGTGATGTGCGAGTCGCAGTGCGCATGCATAGTATACTCGCACATCGCGGCAGCTCTCGGCCTAGCTCATATAGCGGGGAGAGTGGCCGCGATGTGTGCGAGTACACCGTGGATGCTCACCGACTCGCACATCGCTTCAGTGTGTCTGCTCGTAGCGGCGTATTGCTGCTTTGAGCAGGCACCTGTAAAGGCAGAATCCGCTTGTGTGAACGTACCTTAAGTTACATTCACACGTGCGTATTTTCTGCTGCACATCTGCTGTAGCAAATTTGCAACTCATTGAAGTCAATGGACAGCAAAATCTGCAGCAAAAATATGCACGTGTGAACCCACCCTTAAAGAGATATTCTGCCACCGCAACAGCACTAAGTTTTGCTTTAAGGTATGTTCACACATGGATTTTTGCTGCCCATTGTCATCAATGGGTAGCAAAATCTGCCACTGCAAATTTGCAGCAAATATGCACATGTGGGCGCACGCTTAAAGACATTTTTCTCTATAAGAGCATATCTCTTGGAAGTGCCTTTAATTTCTGAACAAAGGTTAGGTAGCGCCATGGACTTCCAGATCATAATTGGCAGAACAGAATTCTAGTAATACACTATAATATTGTAAGATTAAAAGACCCTTTAAAGTCACATTTTTACTAATATTGAATAATAACTTTGGGATGATCTAATGTAGCTTACACTGTGTTTTTATTTTTATTATTATTTAAAGACTGCCTGTCATTTGGACAAATTTTTGACATGTCCTAGTGACATGTCAAAAGTTTTGATCAACATGGTCTGCCGATCACACTTAGTGAGTTCCATGTATGCCCCTTTCCACAGCAATTGTGTCCAGCATCTCTCCGTGCCGAGCTTTACAGAACTGGAGGGAGAGCAACACTGGGCCTGCACTCTAACTCAATGAGACTCGCTGAGCCTCTCTTAGAGCTGCATTGATCCCCTGCACTATCTCCTGGTACACCCAGTAAGTGCTGTTTAAGTGGACCATGTAGGGGAACAGAGCCAGCATCATATAAGGAAAACTGAGTGCCCAGTAAATGGCGAGAGCAGTGCAGCATGTATCCTCACCATACTTATGCTAGGCGGTAAGATAACGTTTTGGATAGAGTGTCACTTTAAACAGGATATTTTTTTACTTTACACTCTGCCTTTAAATGATCACTCTCATTAAAACTAATTTTTGCTATTGCACTCCTTATGGTAAATAAAAAATATTTCTAATATACTTTGTTTTAAAAAAATGAAGTTTTCTATGTTTTATCTGTGTTTTAAAAAGTTGCCACTTTTGCACAGACTTTGGACTCCTGCTGGCCTGACAGAAATCCAAAAACAGGAAGTGCTGAGGGGGGTATGTGCAACCTTAGCCAATCATAGCTCATCTCACACTGAACTGCCCTAGGCTGTGTGTAGCAGAGTGAGAGAGGAAGTTCTCCCCTGTATGGCTTCAGATGATGTCATGCTTGCTGGGTAACGCCCCTTCCAGGTCTGTGAATCTGACTGAGACTGAGCAGAAAATACAGAGCAATATCAAGGTAGAAAACTAAAAACTAATACAAATAAAGGCAGGGGGTGGTTTATTATGATGGCGGAAGTATACTGGGAGGATTATAACATTTAACAAGATCATGAGAGGTAAATAGAAAGTTTCAAATTACTATAGCATTGTTTTTTTTAATATTGTCAAAATAATATTGAACTTATTTCAACAACTTTGACTTGCAACCAGTCTTATAGTTAGTGATATTGGCAATGAAATGTGTATGGGGGACCTCCTGACTGCCCCCAATAGCAGACATCTGGGGAACGTATGGCTGGATATAAGGTTTCAACATGCCTAATGTTTTGTTCCTGTAGTAGATAAACCTCTACCAATAGGGTTTGGCAGTAACTTTATTGCCTTTGTATAACTTTTGTTGTTGAGTGCTAAACCAAAACCATCAAAGTACATGGTGTAAAGTAATGATTTTTTAAGTGTATTATACTCTGGTGCAGTCTCTATAGTAAAATGACCACGCCCCTCATTACATCACGCCATGCCCCCTCAATGCAAGTCTATGGGAGGGGGCATCTGCTGTTATTGGTTGTTTTTGGAAAAAACAGATAATTAAGGTTTCAGGCTAATTGATAAATCTGGGCCAATATTTGCATTACCAGCCCTATGTCCAGTGAATTCCAAAGAGCTCAATGGTTAAAAATGACAATTTTGGCAGTTTGGCAGTCTTGAACCATAAAATGGCCAAATGATGGTAGACTTTTTTGTAAAAAAATAAAAGAGGGGTAAACAATGTGTGAACATACAGTAGCACAAGACCATAAAGGGGTACTCCACTGCCCCAATGTTTGGAACATTTTGTTCTGAACGCTGGGTGCGGGGGTCGTAATGTCATGGTCACGCCCCATATGACATCACGTCACATATCCTCAATGCTTGTCTATGGGAGGGGGCATAGCAACCGCCATGCCCCCTTCCATAGACTTGCATTGAGAAGGTGTGACGTGACGTCACGACCCCTCGCAGCTAGCCCCCAGCGTTCAGAACAAATTGTTCCAAACACTGGGGCAGTGAAGTAGCCCTATAAAATCCCATATACTTGTATAGGACTTTCAGCTACTCCGTGTTCAGATTGCAATAGTCTGCAAGCAAGTTTCGGGATCAGAAGTGATCCTGCCGCTGGTAGCACAATATGAAGTACCCTTTAAGCAATATATAGATGCTAGGTAAAGACTTATTTTACTCAATGCATATTAAAACAGAATACCTCCAGACATGGAGTAGAAAGTATAGTAGTTTGTCGTTTTTTGAGGATAAACTATAAATCATAAAACTCTATAAGGATTATCCCCGAAATGTATCAGCCTACTTTAATTTCTGCTCCATGTCTGGTTGTATTATAATTATATGTTCATTGAATAAAATATTGTTTTGACCTGGACTTTCACATGCTGGACATCATTTTATTTTTTAACTAATATATTTATTTTCAGTTGTTGCCGTAAAACTTTTTTAGTTTGATCAGGACTCCTGTCATAAAAGGAAGGACGTTTGAATATGTTCAAAATAGGTTTTATGTTTGTATAAAGTGGATTTGGCAAACATTTTAAAGCACATATATTGGACACTGTACCTTTGTTTCTCTGGTGTAATATATGGGCACATTTCTGCAACCTTATTACTATCAAATGTCCTGGCCTGATCTCAAGTGTTATGACCCAAACTTACAGCATTTAAGCTTTATGATGTTGTTAGTTTGGGTTATCAGACCCTCAGAAGGGCTGGGACAGTCTGACATTTAACTCTTGTATGAAACTAGTCGTATGAAACTAGTCTTATGATATGAAACTAGTCTTATGGTTGGTTACTGCAATACCTGTGAACTGAGAAACAGCACCTATGGAAGAAAATATGACAGCTGCATTTAGACGAGTGAGGGTGCCAAGGAGTATAAGAGATTTTGAAAAAAAATAATGGGGTTGACCACAAATTGTTTTTAGTATGCAATAGGCTCAGGCACTAAAATCAATAAGCAATGTGTACTTACCTGCCCTACTCCCCCACTGCCATTGTTCCCATAAAGCCTGATCCTAATGTTAGGCACTTCCTGCTTTCAGTCTCCACACGAGGTTGTACCCACTTAACCAATCATGGGCCACAGTGAGGACCAGGCTCAATACCTGATTGGTCGATTAGACACTTCTTTGTGTCAAGACAGAGAGCATTAAGTGCAGCAGGACTGGGCTACATGGTAAACAACAACGGCAGTGGAGCAAGGATGGTATTATTTTTTTTTTTATTGCATAATAAAAAACTGTTTCTGAAACAACTTTAAATTTATATAATAAGAAAAAGAAATTATATAAGAAAAAAATGTGATAAAAATAAATCTAAATGAGATGTGCTCCTAATTTTAATAACAATGATAGTAGTATTTTTGTATTTAGTATGTTTTTTTTTAATTAAAATATAACACAATTTAGTTAATAGTTACTTTGAAACACAAAAAAATCCTTAAACCTTTGTTGAAAAAACCATAACTTAATAATATGTGTTCCTCAAAGAGATGAAGATGAGCGCTCTAAGTTTAAAGAAGAAAAGACATGCAATTACAATTTTCATTGTTGGCACCCATTTATTTTTGGAAAATAGGTTTGATTCTCAATGCGTATTTTTTTGTCTTTGGAAGTGCAATTTCATTTTTTCATTTTTTATCATTTTTAACATCAAATTTTCCTAGAAATAATAATAATAAAAAATTGTTTGAGAGTAAACAAAAAAAGAGAAGAAGCAAAATGTAATGGAATTTCTCTGTACGACGTTCAGTGCATTTATTAAATGTCTAAAATGTACATCAATTTGCCAGTGCCTTGGAACAGCTTTGCCACTGTCTCCATTTAAAGTAAACAAAACAATACATTCAAAAAAGCCGAGCTGTCCTGTTCTTGAGTTGGCAGGCGAGAGACAGCTATAATCTGTACACTACCCCCCAATATATCACCCAGCATCAATTAGCTGTCATTATAGGTCAACAAAAAACATAACTGCAAAAATAAACATCAAATTGTGACAGTACAAGTTAGGGGGAAAGAGAAAAGATAAATGTCACAAGTATTAAAAACAGCAGTTAAAAAATATAGTGAACATACATAGGAAAAAGAATGTAGGGGGGAAAAAAAAAAAAAAGAGAGAATAAACTCTTTGGAGCCCATAGTGGCAACCATAAAATATTAATAACTCAAGGAATAATTTCACATATTGATCACCAATAACAAATAAACCAATGTTAAATAGTTGTATAATTAAATGCAATAAAGCTAAATTGTTCCAGTTTGGAAAAGAGTGTCAAGAAAATAGTTCTTCGGAAAAGGAAGGGCATACGGTTTATAGAAAGCCTACTTGAGTTTTCCACATGTAGAACAATAGTGTTGTGTCACAAGGTGTAGAAATGCATGTCTTCTGGACCAAACACAGTTACAAGAACCCCACAGTACATTTTTTATTTTTATTAAATAAAAATTAAAAAAAGTTCATAAATACATCACACGTTTGCATGTATTTTGGTTGCAATGCTAATACTGAATGTCCTCAGCCCAGGTATCAACTTGACTTTGGAAGGCTGAAATGTCTTCTGTGTACCAGCCATCAGCCCAGTAATGAAGAATTAAAAAGTTGGCAATGTTTTTGGGATCTTTATTTAAAAAAAAAAAAAAAAAAAATAGGTTATGTTCACACACAGTTTTTGGTCCTGTCTTTTTACCCCTTTTTATTCATCTTTTACTCAAAAGACAGCAGTCATTTTCTAACAGTTGTTAAATAATACAATGGGTGAGATTTATCAATCAGCCTGAAACCCTAATTGTCTAATTTTTCCCATAACAACTAATCACAGCTCAACTTTCATGTCTTAACGAGCTCTTGTAAAGTAAAAGTTGAGCTGTTATTGGTTGTTTTGGGAAAAAAAACAGACAATTAAGGTTTCAGGCTAAGTAATAAATCTGGGCCAATATGTGCATTACCAGCCCTATGTCCAGTGGATTCCAATGAGCTCAATAGTTAAAAACGACAATTTTGGCCCTCTCTTGAACCATAAGATGGCTAAATAATGGTAGATTTTTTTGTAAAAAATAAAAGAGGGGTAAACAATGTGTGAACATACAGTAGCCCAAGACCATAAAGGGGTACTCCACTGCCCCAGTGTTCAGAACATTTTGTTCTGAACGTGGGCTGCGGGGGACGTGATGTCATGGTCACGCCCCATGAGTCATCACGTCACACCCCCTCAATGCATGTCTATGAGAGGGGGCGTGGCAGTCACCACGCTCCCTCCCATAGACTTGCATTGAGAGGGTGTGACGTGGCATCGTGAGGGATGTGGCCGTGATGTCACGACCCCCCCGCAGCCCACATCCTGCATTCGGAACATAATGTTCCGAACACTGGAACAGTGACGTACCCCTTTCACTGAAATGGTTTCCTACAGCAAAAATGGCACAAAACCTTGGACACTATCAAAAACATCCCACCAGGTCGAATTTTCAAAACCATCACACGGTCACTTCTATAGGAAACCACTGCAGTCATGTCATGGTTGTTCATTGACAGCATAAACAAAGCTATCATTTGGGCCCGGCTTAAACTGAAAAATTTTTATGGTCTGCTGTAAGCAACAATTTTTTATTTTGCAAATTCAACAACTGGTTTTCTTAACCAATGTGCCGACTGCAAAACTGTACAACATATGATGTTGACGCTAATGTATAGCCAGGGACTATAAAGGCTAACTACAGTGTCAATGGTTACAAGTTAATATATATCTATAGATTTTTTGTTTTTAATAAAACAGTTGTGGTTAATTTGACTAAACCTTTCTTTTTTCGCAGTTGTTGGGACTGATGTCAAGTTCATTCCAGTCATAAAATTTTCCATCTCTGTAAATATATATATTTATAAAGAATACTTGCACCATCTGAACTTATTAAAAAAAAGCCTTTCATTTAATATCGTAAATGGTCAATCTGAATAGTGTGTCATTTACATAGGGAGAAGTCAGTTACAAATTAATATGGCAAGACAGTAGCCATTTTCTTTAGAATCAACCAAATACATTCAAAGTAAATTTTCCATGCCACTTTCCAATTTTTTTTTTTGAGGTAAACATACATTTGTAATATAAAGCAACAATGACGCCAACCATCTCTCTCAGCAGTAAATAGTGCTTTCAACACATTCCTTTGAGGTACTGTACAAATCAACTTTCCTGAGGTTTTTTTTTTTGTTTGTTTGTCATTTTTGCAGACAGAACATTAAAAGAAATAAACTACAGAAATTAAGTTCCAGATTAAATTTTCTTATCCCTTCTGCAGAACAGACAGGATTGAGGAATACTGTTGCTCATAACATGGCAAGAAAATCTGGCTCTCCGTCTTTCAACTTATCTGCTCCGCTATAGTCCATTAATGTTTGAAGTTAAAGCTCTTTATATTAGCACATGCCACCAATGTAATTGTGAGGCAAACAAAATAATAAAGCACCACTTGAGGCACTTGACAGCAACTAAATCTCAAGAACAGCAGAATGGAATCAATACACGGGATTCATGTCTTTCCAATGTCAACCTATGTCCACCCTGCTTCTTTTCGAGTGTCGGTTTCCTTAAACAGAACTAAGCATTAAAATATGCTCATGGTCATGTCATTTGATTCAGAACATTGGCTTCTTTAATGCACATTAAAGTCTACCATTACTCTGAAGATGCAAGTTTATTGTGGCTGCCTTGGTACCTTTAACATTTAGGCCACTGCCGAAAGGGACTCAGCTCCCGATCCCCTAGATTTGTGTGCCAGCATTCACTGTAAATGTTTATTATCACTGACTGCAACCAAACATTTTGTTCCATTCGATATATGTGTCAAGTTCTTTCTGTGATATGCTGGGCTGAATCTTGCAGAATACATTTTCAAAGTCTTGGTACGTTACGGGCCTCAGCTGGCTCGGCATAATGGCTGAGAGGTCTGAGGGTGGTATGGCATGGAGAGGGCCAACCACAGCTTCCTGACACAAGCGAGCCACATCCAGTCCAGAAAAACCTTCTGTGCGCTGGACTAGGAGTGCAACCTCTTTGTCATTGAGACAGTAATTGTGCTGTGAGAGCAATTGTATTATTATTTGATGCCTGGCTGTGCTGTCTGGAAGTGGGATAAGAAGTCTCTTCATGAAGTATCTCCTTAGAGATTCATCTATTTCTTCGGGTTTACTTGTGGCACAAATTACAACTATTTGGTCCTCAGCAGATGAAAGAACGGAATCTAACTGCATAAGAAACTCTGTTCTCATTCGGCTTATTGGATTGTGTTCCTCACCCACTTGGGAAGAAAGAAGCATGTCTATGTCACTTACAAAAATCACAGAAGGTTGCCGACACCTTGCCACAAGAAACGACGCGTGGACAATTTTTTCACCTTCATTTATCCACTTTGTGACAAGATTAGAGCCAGTAATTTTGAAGAACGTGGCACCTAGCTGACTAGCTATGCATCTGCCTAACAATGTCTTGCCTGTTCCTCTAGGTCCAAATAAAAGTATGCTCCGAGGCAAAGCCGTAAGTCCACTGAATGCATCGGATCGAATGACAGGCCATAACACTTCCTCCTTTATAAATGCCTTTACCAAATCAAGGCCGGCAATTTCATCCCAGTCAACTGGATGTCCCTGGTTGATAATCTCATTAGTTACAAGGTCAATGAGGTGAGTATCAGTGTTTTTCAGCTGTTCGTCCACAGAGTGGTTGGATGAGGTAGCCGTATGAAGTCCAGGGCCTTGCAGAGAGTGTGGGAGTAGCTGTCTATGCTCTTCACTATGTTCATTGATTGCAGATGAGTTGTATTTTCCAAAAGCTTCATTTGACCTTGAATTCTTTCCAGTGCTATATGAAGGTGGTGTAAGAGCTCTTGTTGACTGATTGCTAAACTTTCTTTGCTGATCAGTAGGAGCTAGCTGCTTTGTGGGCTTAAATGCCAAGGATGAAGGCTCAGAACTTCGGTCATAGCCATTTCCTCTATTTGAGTTGGATATAGAGGTGTCAGGCATTCTGTACATAGGGCTGTGTGAGGTTCTTTGTTGCCCATAACTATAGTTTCCATAACTTGAATCTAAATCTCCTTGTCCTGCCATATAGAAAGCTTTTCTTTTGAGGGAACTAGCTGAACTAGGAGTTATTGGTGTCAAACCATGTGTTTGGTAACTGTAGCCCGGAACAGTTGTCGGTGGAAGAGGAGTAGGAGCAGGGATACCAGAAGGAAGGTAAGCTGAGGGAGGAGGAGCGCTTCCAGGACTGTATCCTGATCCCACACTGGACTGCGAAGGATATCCAGCAGGTGGATAGTTGTAGCCTGAAAGGTTGGAGGCTCCATTATAGCCTGGTACAAGAGCCGGCGGGGGAGGGGGTGGTGGAGGAGGCTGTAGGAGTCCAGAACTATGAAGCGGAGATGGATGAGGTGATGGCAGTGCAGATGCAGATTGACTGCTGTAGCTTGAATGCAAATAGGAGCCATTATATCCTGTTCCATATTCCTGAGATGGTAGCCCTGAATGTAGACTAGGAACTGAGTGACTTCCACATGTACTACTGGAATAACTAGGTTCTGACAAATTGCTGCCCACCCCAGGAGAACTGCCTATGCTAGCAGAGACATCTGACGGAGGTATAGCGGCTCCTACTCCAGCTTTGCTTGCCGCAATCACATCGGAAACACAGTTCATAGGATAGACGTTCTCTGAATTCAAAGAACTTTGCCAAGGCTCGCCATCGCTTTTTCGACCATTCACCAGGCCTGACTGGGCTTCAGTGTAGTTACTAAGAAGAGGTCTGTCCATAGATCCTTCCAAAATACCGGAATATTTCTCAGCATACTTTTTCAGTAGATTAGATGCAGTTAAAGCTGATATATCATCATTGGCCCAGGCGTACTGGTACGTGCGTTGCAGATGACCTCTGTAGGCTTCCACTTTGTGAGCCGGTGACCTTGTGGTTGACGATATGTCGAAATGCTGTTCCGGCCATTGAGCATGCTCTGGCGTCCACTGCATCTTCAAGCCTAAAGGAACGAAAAAGAAAGCAATCAATACAAAAATAACATAAATATATTTGATGCATTAGATATAACTTAAATAAATAATTCAATATTCTTATTTTTTTAGTCCATTCTGATGGGTTCATTTAGTGAAAAAACAGACAGAGGTTTCCAGAGCTATATATGTAGCTGCGCTACTGTCTGTACAATATCAGTTTTAAATTTCTTCTTTTTTTCCCCCCAATCTAAAAATATGAGACACAGCTGACAGATCACATTTAGGATACCTCTCTTATTTGGTGCTGAACACCTAGTTAGCACCGCATAATGCACCCTGTGCTGTACAATATGACACAGACATTGCAGGTCATTCCATAATCCAACTCTCATCTAAAGTGGTCCACGACAGCTTCAAATCTGCTTCGTGGAGTGCAGCAAAGCAATCTCCTAGGCAGCGGTCCATCGCTTTCATCACACAAAGCCTACAACTCGGTATGAATTACAACTGCTTTCTTTCTGCCTCAGAGCTCTGCTGTAGAAACCCTAAAGAAAAAAAACGAAAGAAAACAAAAAAAAAACAAGCAACGCTTGTCTTCTGGTCTGTTTCCCCAGAATGTCTCCAGGGCGTAAGGAATTGAACCGCCGCTGACTAACCCCGAAAAGTTTTTATCAGCTTTACACTCTAGATTCTGCAGCTGGAATCTATCATATAGACCAGGGTTTTACAACCAGAGTGCCTCCAACTGCTTCAAAACTACAACTTTCAGCATGCCCGGACAGCCAGCAGCTGCTCCGGGCATGCTGTAGATTGTAGTTATGAAACAGCTGGAGGCATGCTGATTGAGAAACACTGATATAGAAAATAAGACATTAAAAGATAACACTCAGCAAACATGCTAAAAGACTTTGCATGAATATATAACATATATATGTATATATATATATATATATATATATATATATATACTGTGTGTGTGTGTGTATGTGTGTATATATATATATATATATATATATATATATACATACAGTGGGGCAAAAAAGTATTTAGTCAGCCATTAGCCACCAATTGTGCAAGTTCTCCCACTTAAAAAGATGAAAGAGGCCTGCAATTTTCATCATAGGTATACCTCAACTATGAGAGACATAATGAGAATAAAAAATCCATAAAATCACATTGTCAGATTTGTAAAGAATTTATTTGCAAATTGTGGTGGAAAATGGACTTTTGTTATTGACCAAATACTCAGTTCATTGTTATATACTCTCTGTTGGCAATGACAGAGGTCAAACGTTTTCTGTAAGTCTTCACAAGGTTTTCACACACTGTTGCTGGTATTTTGGCCCAGTCCTCCATGCAGATCTCCTCTAGAGCATTGATGTTTGGGGCTGTCGCTGGGCAACACGGACTATCAACTCCCTCCAAAGGTTTTCTATGGGGTAGGGATCTGGAGACTGGCTACGGCACTCCAGAACCTTGAAATACTTCTTACCAAGACACTACTTCGTTGCTCGGGCAGTGTGATTGGGATCATTGTCATGCTGAAAGACCCAGGCACGTTTCATCTTCAATGCCCTTGCTGATGGAAGAAGGTTTTCACTCAAAATCTCATGATACATGGCCCCATTCATTCTTTCCTTTACATGGATCAGTCATCCTGGTCCCTTAGCAGAAAAACAGCCCCAAAGCATGATGTTTCCACCCCCATGCTTCACAGTAGGTATGGTGTTCTTTGGATGCAACTCAGCATTTTTTCTCCTCTAAACACGACAAGTTGAGTTTTTACCAAAAAGTTCTACTTTGGTTTCATCTGACCATATTACATTCTTCCAATACTCTTCTGGATCATCCAAATGCTCTATAGCAAACTTCAGACAGGCCCAGACATGTACTGGCTAAAGCAGGGGGACACCTCTGGCAATGCATTATTTGAGTCCCTAGTGGCGTAGTGTGTTACTGATGGTAGCCTTTATAACTTTGGTCCCAGCTCTCTGCAGGTTCTGTGACTTTTTCTCACCATTCTTGTGATCCTTTTGTGAGATCTTTTGTGGAGCCCCTGATCGAGGGAGATTATCAGTGGTCTTGTATGTCTTCCATGTACTAATTAATGCTCCCACAGTTGATTTCCTCACACCAAGCTGCTTGCCTATTGCAGATTCAGTCTTCCCAGCCTGGTGCAGGTCTACAATTTTGTTTCTGGTGTTCTTCAACATCTCTTTGGTCTTGGCCATAGTGGAGTTTGGAGTGTGACTGTTTTAGGTTGTGGACAGGTGCCATTAATACAGATAACGATTGGAGGACAGAGGAGACTCTTGAAGAAGATGTTACAGGTCTGTGAGAGTCAGAAATCTTGCTTGTTTGTAGGTGACCAAATACTTATTTTCCACCATAATTTGCAAATAAATTCTTAAAAAATCAGACAATATAATTTTATGGATTTTTTTTATCATTATGTCTCTCGTAGTTGAGGTATACCTATGATGAAAATTACAGGCCTCTCTCATCTTTTTAAGTAGGAGAACTTGCACAATTGGTGGCTGATTAAACACTTTTTGCCCCACTGTATAAATACACTGTATAATGTATAGATGCAACGGCCGCTCTTCTCTGGTCCCCTGCACGGCCGTATATATATACACATATTCATATTCGCTTTCGTTTTGTATAATGTGAACAGACCTTTCTGGCAGTGTCTACCCAGACAGGGAGACTCCAGCTGTTGCTAAACTACAACTCCCAGCATGCCCATACAGCCAAAGACTGTTTGGGCATGCTGGGAGTTGTAGTTTTGCACCAATTGGTGGCTCCCTGTTTCGGTAGACATTGCGTCATGGGTGCTCTCCCCAGCGGACAGCGCCAAAAATGTCATAACCAATTTTTTGTGTTTTTTTTTCTTCTCGTTTCAGATCCATGTATGCAGAGGATTACTGCGGATTTGATGGATTACGGCAGATTAGGGCGGTGGGGGAGTGTTTTTTTTAAATAAAATAATTTTTCCAATGAGTTGTGTTTTTTTTTATTGAATTTTCAGGCTTAGTAGTGGAAGCCGGTCTTATTGACTGAATCCATTACTAAGCCAGGGCTTAGCGTTAGCCCCCAAAAACAGCTAGCGCTAACCTCCAATTATTACCCCGGTACCCACCGCCACAGGGGTGCCGGGAAGAGCTGGTACCAACAGGCCCGGAGCATCAAAAATGGCGCTCCTGGGCCTAGGCGGTAACAGGCTGGCATTATTTAGGCTGGGGAGGGCCAGTAACAATGGTCCTCGCCCACCCTGATAAAGTCAGGCTGTTGCTGTTTGATTGGTATTGTGCTGAGAATGATAATACGGGGAACCCTATACGTTTTTTATTTTTTTTATTTAAATAAATAAAATAAAAAACGCATAGGGTTCCCCGTATTTTCATTCTCAGCACAATACCAACCAAACAGCAACAGCCTTACGTTATCAGGTTACTGGCCCTCCCCAGCCTAAATAACGACAGCCTGTTACCGCCTAGGCCCAGGAGTGCCATTTTTGACGCTCTGGGCCTGTTGGTACCGGCTCTTCCCGGCACCCCTGTGGCGGTGGGTACCGGGGTAATAATTGGGGGTTAGTGCTAGCTGTTTTGGGGGGCTAACGCTAAGCCCTGGCTTACTAATGGATTCAGTCAATGAGACCGGCTTCCACTACTAAGCCTGAAAATTCTATAAAAAAAAAAACACAACACATTGGAAAAATTATTTTATTTAAAAAAACACTCCCCCACAGCCCCCGTTAACCATTTTATTAAAAGAAAAAAAAAATCCGCCGTAATCCATCAAACCTACAGTAATCCTCTACATGGATCTGAAACGAGAAGAAAAAAAAACACAAAAAATTGGTTGACATTTTTGGCGCTGTCCGCTGGGGAGAGCACCCATGATGCAATGTGTACCGAAACAGGGAGCCACCAATTGGTGCAAAACTACAACTCCCAGCATGCCCAGACAGCCTATGGCTGTCTGGGCATGCTGGGAGTTGTAGTTTTGCAACAGCTGGAGTCTCCCTGTCTAGGTAGGCATTATACAAAATGGACAATGTGAACAGAGCTTCAGATTAACTAGCCTTGTTCCCTTCTGTAGCTCCCGTCATCACTAGGGGGGCAGAGCTACACAGACCTGCCCGGTACTCGAGGGAAGTAAGTAAGTATCTATAGATAGCTGTACATAGTGTATACCGCCCAAAGGGTTAACCTACACTGTCCAGCAGTGTAAGTTAACCCTTTCCTTGCTGGGTTTGCGCATCCACTGGGATCTGTCCCTTACTGCAGGTACTAATACTCCCAACATGGAGCACACTCTGCTCCATGCTGGGAGCTGTAGTACCTGCATTAATAGACATTGCAGCAAATGTCACTTCTGTCTATTACTGCTGCGATCTGTCTATTAATGCAGGTACTACAGCTCTCAGCATGGAGCAGAGTGTACTCCATGTTGGGAGTAGTAGTACTTGTATTAAAGGAAAGATCACTGGGGGTATCACTCCTGACACCCGCTGTGATGCTCCTGTATAATGTATGGATGCAGCGGCCGCTCTCCTATGGTCCCCTGCACTCACGTATATATACACATATTCCTATTTCTCACAGAGAGCTGTGATTGGCTGGAACCATCTGGCCAATCATAGCTCTGCGGGAAATATGAATATGTGTATATATACGTGAGTGCAGGGGACCATAGAAGAGCGGCTGCCGCATCTATACATTATACAGGAGGATCGCAATGGAACCCGGCGACCTGTTAATTAGTACAGGTAACTACTACTCCCATCATGGAAGAGTGTGTTCCATGCTGGGAGTAGTAGTACTACCTAAAAAATGTAAAAAAAAGTGAAAAACACGCACACACTACATTTATATTATTGTCGGCTACATTTTTAGTGCTTTACCCGCTCACATAAATTGATCCCTGTTTAAAAATTAATAAACATTTCATAATAAAAACATACATTTTGTTAGATACAATTTTTTCCATCACTACTGTATCTTTTTTTATTATTCTTTTATTATTAGAATGAATTCTTTACGTTCGTTTACGGATAATGCATTCGTTATTTTGCTATTCGTATTATCGTGGCTATTCGGGAATGGTCAAAATATGTTTTCGTGCATTCGGATCTGTCCGAATGCCCGAAAATTGTAAAATTTGGTAAATTAGACATCTGTGCCGAACCGAATTGCACATGTCTAGTTCTGGCTCTCTCTCAGCTTTCTCTCTCCAAAATGGCAGCTGTAGTGCAGTGTATTGGGCTTTATCAGCCCCTTAAACTCACCCCTATGCTGTGTCCTCATTAGCCTGCGAGCTGTATGGCACATAATGCAAAGCAATGATTGGATAACCTAGGGTCATGTGACGTCATCTCAGTGTTCCCATTGCTTTCTTTCATTCAGGTACCAAAACGCCATGTGTTCCTTATCACTTCTACTATTATTACCACTAAATATTCACACCTTTCTGCAATTCACACACTAAGTATGTCTCTTAAGGACAGATATGTTTGGACACCATACATTACTTGTATCGCTGACACATAGCTGGTAAAGGAAAATATCTATTGCTGATGTCATACACCAGACACAAACCTAATTTTGATAAATCCCTGAACACTATTAGATATTCTGAATTATTGATTGCTAGGGGAAGATAGATCCACATATGCAGGTGACATTTTTAGTGACATCTCCATGTCTTCCTATCTCCTTCCCTATGAAATCAATTTAGATTTTCCATATCATTTTCTGTACAGAATGCCCGGAATCCTATCTGTTTAATACCCAACCCGTTTGAGGTTCTCTTTATATCTTCCTATCAAAGGATGGATCTCTGGCTACATCTCAGTTTACTGACACAGGAACAAGCTACTTCTCCACTGAGGTTTGTTATAAGTTTACTCCTGAATATGGAAGATCATTGGCCAGATGATACTTGGTGAACTGGGTTAATTTACAAAATTCCAGTTAAAGAGGATCACTCCAAATCTGGTACATTTGTTATATTTCTCCTTAAGCAGAGCACCAAAAGCCATTCATGCTTCACTTGGGATTTAGGGTAAAAAGGATATGCAAAGTAACATTCTCCCATGAAGATAGGAGATTGCTCTCTGGTGCCACCTATTGGAGATATCAACCATTTTTAGCCAATAAAGAACAGTATGGCTGCGGATTAATTGGTTGAACCAGAGGGCAAGCTCTTTTGGCACCCCAAGGAGAAATCTTGCCCTCTAACTCCTACTCTCTACTTATCAGCTTGCACTCTGTTCTGTACCGATGAAGGGCAACAAACCTAACAATGCTGTCAATAGATCAATAACTCTTACTTTTTGGTGAGATTCTGACTTAACCATTAATCCGTAGTTATGTTTTAAGGCTTAAAGGAGTCAAGCATTGACTCACATGCAAGCTTCTTCATATAGGTGGCACCAGAAAGCAAGCTCTTTTCTTTCTAGTAAAGAGCTAATTTGCATTTACTTTCTCCTTAAAGGGGCACTCCGGGGGAAAACTATTTTTTTTTTTAAATCAACTGGTGCTGACACCTCTGTCCATGTCAGGAACAAATCCTTATAGCAAACCTCTACTGCTCTGTACAGTTCCTGACATGGACAGAGGTGTCAGCAGAGAGCACTGTGTTCAGACAGAAAATAAGCTCAAAAAGAAAAGAACTCCCTTTGTAGTGTTCAGCAGCTAATAAGTACTGGAAGGGTTAATATTTTCAAATAGATGTAATTTACAAATCAGTTTAACTTTCTGGCACCAGTTGATTAAAAAAAAATGTTTTCCCACTGGAGTACCCTTTTAACCCCTTAAGGACTCAGGGTTTTTCAGTTTTTGCACTTTCGTTTTTTCCTCCTTACCTTTTAAAAATCATAACCCTTTCAATTTTCCACCTAAAAATCCATATTATGGCTTATTTTTTGCATCACCAATTCTACTTTGCAGTGAAATTAGTCATTTTACCCAAAAATTTACGGTGAAATGGAAAAAAAAATCATTGTGTGGCAAAATCGAAAAAAAAATGCCATTTTGTAACTTTTGGGGGCTTCCGTTTCTACGCAGTGCATATTTCGGTAAAAATGACACCTTATTATTATTCTGTAGGTCCATACGGTTAAAATGATACCCTACTTATATAGGTTTCATTTTGTCGTACTTCTGGAAAAAATCATAACTACATGCAGGAAAATGTATACGTTTAAAAATGTCATCTTCTGACCCCTATAACTTTTTTTTTTTTGATTGGAATTTTTGATCACTTTTTATTCATTTTTTAATGGTATAAAAAGTGACCAAAATACGCTTTTTTTGACTTTTGAATTTTTTTGCGTGTATGCCATTGACCGTGCGGTTTAATTAATGATATATTTTTATAGTTCGAACATTTACGCACGCGGCGATACCACATATGTTTATTTATTTTTTTATTTACAGTTTTATTTTTTTTATGGGAAAAGGGGGGTGATACAAACTTTTATTAGAGAAGGGGTTAAATGATCTTTATTAACACTTTTTTTTCCTTTTTTTTTTTGCAGTGTTATAGGTCCCATAGGGACCTATAACACTGTACACACTGATCTCTAATGCTGATTAGCACGCCTGTGATCAGTGTTATTGGCGCTTGACAGCTCCTGCCTGGATCTCAGGCACGGAGCAGTCATTCGTCGATCGGACACAGAGGAGACAGGTAAGGCCCCTCCCGGTGTCCTGTAAGCTGTTCGGGACGCCACGATTTCGCAGCGGTCGAAATCGAAATTGCGGCGGTCCCGAACAGCCCGACTGACTAGCCGGGATACTTTCACTTTAGAAGCGGTGGTCAGCTTTGACCGCCGCTTCTAAAGGGTTAATTCCGCACATTGCCGCGATCGGCCATGTGTAGTATTACCCGTGGGTCCCGGACGTTGATGAGCACCGGGACCGACGCGATGTGATGCTTCATATCGCAAGAGACGGCGCAGGACGTAAATATACGTCCTTCGTCGTTAAGGGGTTAAAGGGGTACTCCGGTGGATAACTTTTTTATTTATTTTTTAAATCAACTGGAGCCAGAACGTTAAACAGATTTGTAAATTACTTCTATTAAAAAATTATTTTCTTTTTGGAACACAGTGCTCTATGCTGACATCTCTGTCCATTTTAGGAACTGTGCAGAGCAGCATATGTTTGCTATGGGGATTTTCTCCTACTCTGGACAGTTCTTAAAATGGGCTGAGATGTCAGCAGAGAGCTCTGTGTTCCAAATAAAAAATGTGCTCAGTTTCTCTTCTACAGCCTATTTGCATTTGCACATAGTGTTGGCTATTTGGTATTTTTGTCCATAGTGAAATCAGTTATAGAAGCTGCATTCACAGGTCTGTTTCCAGCCTTTATGTGTCCTGGATAAACTGTTCTGTTAATATATGACCAGGTCAAAAAGTGGTGAGTTTGGCATTAAAAAAAAAGAAGTGTGCACCAAAATTTGCGAATAGTATCAAGCCACACTTTATATATTTTCCTCTATGTTTTATTATAAAAGCCATTTATACATTTACCCCTATATGTTATACTGTAGAGTAAACATAACCAGCATGCCTTGACTACTGCAGCCGCTCAGGGCATGCTGGAAGCTGTTGTTTTCATAAAAAAATATGAAGATACAGGAGAAACAGGTCGGAATTCACTTTTTTAAAAAGTGGGAGCTCTACTAAAAGTGTGAAGCAAATTATATTTTTGCTAGAAGACTACTGTACATGTCTATGTCACAGGTTACAATTATTTGAATCATTGAATTATTAAACTTGCACATCATGGTTTTATGTGTGTGTATGTATGTGTGTCTGTGTGTGTGTATTTATATATTTATTTATGTTGTGTGTATGTATGTGTGTATATTTATATATTGTTACGCCGAGCGCTCCGGGTCCCCGCTCCTCCCCGGAGCGCTCGCAACATCCTCGGATTTGCAGCGCCCCGGTCAGACCTGCTGACCGGGTGCGCTGCAATACCCCTCTCAGCCGGGATGCGATTCGCGATGCGGGGAGCGCCCGCTCGCGATGCGCATCCCGGCTCCCGTACCTGACTCGCTCTCCGTCGGTCTTGTCCCGGCGCGCGCGGCCCCGCTCCTTAGGGCGCGCGCGCGCCGGGTCTCTGCAATTTAAAGGGCCACTGCGCCACTGATTGGCGCAGCTGGCTTAATTAGTGTGTTCACCTGTGCACTCCCTATTTATACCTCACTTCCCCTGCACTAACTCGCCGGATCTTGTTGCCATTGTGCCAGTGAAAGCGTTTCCTTGTGTGTTCCTAGCCTGTGTTCCAGACCTCCTGCCGTTGCCCCTGACTACGATCCTTGCTGCCTGCCCTGACCTTCTGCTACGTCCGACCTTGCTCTTGTCTACTCCCTTGTACCGCGCCTATCTTCAGCAGTCAGAGAGGTTGAGCCGTTGCTGGTGGATGTGACCTGGTTGCTACCGCCGCTGCAAGACCATCCCGCTTTGCGGCGGGCTCTGGTGAATACCAGTAGCAACTTAGAACCGGTCCACCAGCACGGTCCACGCCAATCCCTCTCTGGCACAGAGGATCCACCTCCAGCCAGCCGAATCGTGACAGTAGATCCGGCCATGGATCCCGCTGAAGTCCCACTGCCAGTTGTCGCCGACCTCACCACGGTGGTCGCCCAGCAGTCGCAACAGATAGCGCAACAAGGTCACCAGCTGTCTCAACTGACCGTGATGCTACAGCAGCTATTACCACAACTCCAGCAACAATCTCCTCCGCCAGCTCCTGCACCTCCTCCGCAGCGAGTGGCCGCCTCCGGCCTACGATTATCCTTGCCGGATAAATTTGATGGGGACTCTAAGTTTTGCCGTGGCTTTCTTTCACAATGTTCCCTGCACTTGGAGATTATGTCGGACCAGTTTCCTACTGAAAGGTCTAAGGTGGCTTTCGTAGTCAGCCTTCTGTCTGGGAAAGCTCTGTCATGGGCCACACCGCTCTGGGACCGCAATGACCCCGTCACTGCCTCTGTACACTCCTTCTTCACGGAGATTCAAAGTGTCTTTGAGGAACCTGCCCGAGCCTCTTCTGCTGAGACTGCCCTGCTGAACCTGGTCCAGGGTAATTCTTCTGTTGGCGAGTACGCCATCCAATTCCGTACTCTTGCCTCCGAATTATCCTGGAATAATGAGGCCCTCTGCGCGACCTTTAAAAAAGGCCTATCCAGCAACATTAAAGATGTGCTGGCCGCACGAGAAATTCCTGCTAACCTGCATGAACTTATTCATCTGGCCACCCGCATTGACTTGCGTTTTTCCGAAAGGCGTCAGGAGCTCCGCCAGGATATGGACTTTGTTCGCACGAGGCGGTTTCTCTCCCCGGCTCCTCTCTCCTCTGGTCCTCTGCAATCCGTTCCTGTGCCTCCCGCCGTGGAGGCTATGCAAGTTGACCGGTCTCGCTTGACACCTCAAGAGAGGACACGACGCCGCATGGAGAATCTGTGCCTGTACTGTGCCGGTACCGAACACTTCTTGAAGGATTGTCCTATCCGTCCTCCCCGCCTGGAAAGACGTCCGCTGATTCCGCACAAAGGTGAGACAGTTTTTGATGTCAACTCTGCTTCTCCACGCCTTACTGTGCCTGTGCGGTTATCTTCCTCTACCTTCTCCTTCTCTGCCGTGGCCTTCCTGGATTCCGGATCTGCAGGAAATTTTATTTTGGCCTCTCTCATCAACAGGTTCAACATCCCAGTGACCAGTCTCGCCAGACCCCTCTACATCAATTCTGTTAACAATGAAAGATTGGACTGTACCGTGCGTTACCGCACGGAACCTCTCCTAATGTGCATCGGACCTCATCACGAAAAAATTGAATTTTGGTCCTCTCCAACTGCACTTCTGAAATTCTTCTTGGATTACCGTGGCTTCAACGCCATTCCCCAACGCTTGATTGGTCCACAGGAGAAATCAAGAACTGGGGTTCTTCTTGTCTCAAGGACTGTCTTAAACCGGTTCCCAGTACTCCCTGCCGTGACCCTGTGGTTCGCCCTGTATCCGGTCTTCCTAAGGCTTATATGGACTATGCTGACGTCTTTTGCAAGAAGCAAGCTGAGACTTTACCCCCTCACAGGCCTTATGACTGTCCTATTGACCTCCTCCCGGGTACTACTCCACCCCGGGGCAGAATCTATCCTCTGTCTGCTCCAGAGACTCTTGCCATGTCAGAGTACATCCAGGAGAATTTAAAAAAGGGCTTTATCCGCAAATCCTCCTCTCCTGCCGGAGCTGGATTTTTTTTTGTGTCCAAAAAAGATGGCTCCCTACGCCCTTGCATTGACTACCGCGGACTTAATAAAATCACGGTAAAAACCGCTACCCCTTACCTCTTATCTCGGAACTCTTTGATCGCCTTCAAGGTGCCCACATCTTTACCAAACTGGACTTAAGGGGGGCTTATAATCTCATCCGCATCAGGGAGGGGGACGAATGGAAGACTGCATTTAACACTAGAGATGGACACTTTGAGTATCTGGTCATGCCCTTTGGCCTGTGCAACGCCCCTGCCGTCTTCCAAGACTTTGTTAATGAAATTTTTCGTGATCTCTTATATTCCTGTGTTGTGGTTTATCTGGACGATATTCTGATTTTTTCTGCCAACTTAGAAGAACACCGCCAGCATGTCCGCATGGTTCTTCAGAGACTTCGGGACAATCAACTTTATGCCAAAATGGAGAAATGTCTGTTTGAATGTCAATCTCTTCCTTTCCTAGGATACTTGGTCTCTGGCCAGGGACTACAAATGGACCCAGATAAACTCTCTGCCGTCTTAGATTGGCCACGCCCCTCCGGACTCAGTGCTATCCAACGTTTTTTGGGGTTCGCCAATTATTACAGACAATTTATTCCACACTTTTCCACTATTGTGGCTCCTATCGTGGCTTTAACCAAGAAAAATGCCAATCCCAAGTCCTGGTCTCCCCAAGCAGAAGACGCGTTTAAACATCTCAAGTCTGCCTTTTCTTCCGCTCCCGTGCTCTCCAGACCTGACCCATCTAAACCCTTCCTATTGGAGGTAGATGCCTCCTCAGTGGGAGCTGGAGCTGTCCTTCTACAAAAAAATTCTTCCGGGCATGCTGTTACTTGTGGTTTTTTTTCTAGGACCTTCTCTCCGGCGGAGAGAAACTACTCCATCGGGGATCGAGAACTACTGGCCATTAAATTGGCGCTTGAGGAATGGAGGCATCTGCTGGAGGGATCAAAATTTCCAGTTATCATATACACTGATCACAAGAATCTCTCCTATCTCCAGTCTTCCCAACGGCTGAACCCTCGCCAGGCCAGGTGGTCATTGTTCTTTGCCCGTTTTAACTTTGAAATTCATTTTCGCCCTGCTGACAAGAACATTAGGGCCGATGCCCTCTCTCGTTCTTCGGATGCCTCTGAAGTAGAAGTCTCTCCGCAACACATCATTCCTCCGGACTGTCTGATCTCCACTTCTCCAGCCTCCATCAGGCAAACTCCTCCAGGGAAGACCTTCGTTTCTCCACGCCAGCGTCTCGGGATTCTCAAATGGGGACACTCCTCCCATCTCGCAGGCCATGCGGGCATCAAAAAATCCTTGCAACTCATCTCTCGTTTTTATTGGTGGCCGACTCTGGAGACGGATGTTGTTGATTTTGTGCGGGCCTGTACTGTCTGTGCCCGAGATAAGACTCCTCGCCAGAAGCCTGCTGGTCTCCTTCATCTTCTGCCCGTTCCCGAACAGCCTTGGTCACAGATTGGTATGGACTTTATTACAGACTTGCCTCATCCAGTGGCAACACAGTTGTTTGGGTGGTCGTTGATCGATTTTCCAAGATGGCACATTTTATTCCTCTTCCTGGTCTTCCTTCAGCGCCTCAGTTGGCAAAGCAATTTTTTGTACACATTTTTCGCCTTCATGGATTGCCCACGCATATCGTCTCGGATAGAGGCGTTCAATTCGTGTCTAAATTCTGGAGGGCCCTCTGTAAACAGCTCAAGATTAAATTAAACTTCTCTTCTTCTTATCATCCCCAATCCAATGGGCAAGTAGAAAGAATTAACCAGGTCCTGGGTGACTATTTACGGCATTTTGTTTCCTCCCGCCAGGATGACTGGACAGATCTTCTACCATGGGCCGAATTCTCATACAACTTCAGAGTCTCCGAATCTTCTGCTAAGTCCCCATTTTTCGTGGTGTACGGCCGTCACCCTCTTCCCCCCCTCCCTACTCCCTTGCCCTCTGGTTTGCCCGCTGTGGATGAAGTGACTCGTGATCTTTCCACCATATGGAAAGAAACCCAAAATTGTCTTTTACAGGCTTCATCCCGCATGAAAAGGTTTGCCGATAAGAAAAGAAGAACTCCCCCCATTTTTGCTCCCGGAGACAAGGTATGGCTCGCCGCTAAATATAAAACCAAGCAAATACTCCTAAGTGTCTCTGGGCAAAATTATGAAAATTACAATTTTAGGGACACGTCCCCAAGGACTGCCCTAAACTAGAGACTGCTTAACTAAATTATTAAAACTTAACTTTTATTACAACCACTTAATTATAAATTGTGCTTTTGGTACCATAGTGAAAAAATGTTAAAAAGTCCGGTCATCCACTGTGTGACTACAACATAGGTCAAAATTGCCCATATGTCTTGTGATCAGTGTCACAGTGGGAAGGTCTAGTTAAGCCAGACAGTGTCGCCACCGCTGACTAGAGAAACCCCCACCCTGTTCAAATCTTGCTATTGTGTCACTAGGATGCCGATTTATAAAAACATTATAGCAGGAGGGGCTATAATGTTTTTATAAATCGGCATCCTAGTGACACAATAGCAAGATTTGAACAGGGTGGGGGTTTCTCTAGTCAGCGGTGGCGACACTGTCTGGCTTAACTAGACCTTCCCACTGTGACACTGATCACAAGACATATGGGCAATTTTGACCTATGTTGTAGTCACAAAGTGGATGACCGGACTTTTTAACATTTTTTCACTATGGTACCAAAAGCACAATTTATAATTAAGTGGTTGTAATAAAAGTTAAGTTTTAATAATTTAGTTAAGCAGTCTCTAGTTTAGGGCAGTCCTTGGGGACGTGTCCCTAAAATTGTAATTTTCTCCGCTAAATATGTCCGCTTTCGTGTCCCCAGTTACAAACTGGGACCACGCTATCTTGGTCCTTTCAAAGTCTTGTGCCAGATTAACCCTGTCTCTTACAAACTCCTTCTTCCTCCTTCTCTTCGTATTCCCAATGCCTTCCATGTCTCTCTCCTTAAACCACTCATCATTAACCGCTTCTCTCCCAAACTTGTTTCTCCCACTCCTGTTTCCGGTTCTTCTGACGTCTTCTCCGTGAAGGAGATTCTGGCCTCCAAGACGGTCAGAGGAAAAAAAAATTTCTTGGTGGATTGGGAAGGCTGTGGTCCAGAAGAGAGATCCTGGGAACCTGAGGACAACATCCTAGACAAAAGTCTTATCCTCAGGTTCTCAGGCTCCAAGAAGAGGGGGAGACCCAAGGGGGGGGGGGTACTGTTACGCCGAGCGCTCCGGGTCCCCGCTCCTCCCCGGAGCGCTCGCAACATCCTCGCATTTGCAGCGCCCCGGTCAGACCTGCTGACCGGGTGCGCTGCAATACCCCTCTCAGCCGGGATGCGATTCGCGATGCGGGGAGCGCCCGCTCGCGATGCGCATCCCGGCTCCCGTACCTGACTCGCTCTCCGTCGGTCTTGTCCCGGCGCGCGCGGCCCCGCTCCTTAGGGCGCGCGCGCGCTGGGTCTCTGCAATTTAAAGGGCCACTGCGCCACTGATTGGCGCAGCTGGCTTAATTAGTGTGTTCACCTGTGCACTCCCTATTTATACCTCACTTCCCCTGCACTCCCTCGCCGGATCTTGTTGCCATTGTGCCAGTGAAAGCGTTTCCTTGTGTGTTCCTAGCCTGTGTTCCAGACCTCCTGCCGTTGCCCCTGACTACGATCCTTGCTGCCTGCCCTGACCTTCTGCTACGTCCGACCTTGCTCTTGTCTACTCCCTTGTACCGCGCCTATCTTCAGCAGTCAGAGAGGTTGAGCCGTTGCTGGTGGATACGACCTGGTTGCTACCGCCGCTGCAAGACCATCCCGCTTTGCGGCGGGCTCTGGTGAATACCAGTAGCAACTTAGAACCGGTCCACCAGCACGGTCCACGCCAATCCCTCTCTGGCACAGAGGATCCACCTCCAGCCAGCCGAATCGTGACATATATATTTATGTATGTGTACATGTGTGGGTATTTATGTGTGCATGTATGTGTGCGCGTGTGTGTGTGTATATATACCATATTTATCGGTGTATAACATGCACTTTTTAGGCTAAAATTTTTTGCCTAAGGTCTATGTGCGTGTTATACGCCGATACACCCCCAGGAAAGGCAGGGGGAGAGAGGCCGTCGCTGCCCGCTTGTCTTCCCCTGCCTTCCCTGGGGTCTAGAGCCCTGCTGCCGGCCCTTCTCTCCCCCTAGCTATCGGCGCCGCTGCCCGTTCTGTCCCCCTGACTATCGGTGCCGGCGCCCCATAGTTGCCTCCCCCCATCCCCGGTGGCATAATTACCTGGGTCGGGTCCGCGCTGCTGCAGGCCTCCGGCGTGCGTCCCCTGCGTCGTTGCTATGCACGGCGTACTGACGTAATGCGCCGCGCTGTGCAACGCATAGCAACGACGCAGGGGACGCGCGCTGGAGGCCTGCAGCAGCGCGGACCCGACCCAGGTAATTATGCCACCGGGGATGGGGGGAGGCAACGGGGCAGCGGCGCCGGCAATGGGTGCCGCTGTCCCTTCTCTCCCCCTGGCTGTCGGCGCCGGCACCTATAGCCAGGGGGACAGAACGGGCAGCGGCGCCGATAGCCAGGGGGAGAGAAGGGCCGGCAGCAGGTCTCTAGACCCCAGGAAAGGCAGGGGGAGAGAAGTTGGCAGCGACGGCCTCTCTCCCCCTGCCTTTCCTGGGGGTGTATCGGGGTATACACGCGCACACACGCACCCTCATTTTACCATGGATATTTGGGTAAAAAACTTTTTTTACCCAAATATCCTTGGTAAAATGAGGGTGCGTGTTATAGGCCGGTGCGTGGTATACCCCGATAAATACGGTGTATATATATATATATATATATATATACACACATACAAAATATATTTATTTTTATTTATGTATGTGTGTGTAGGTTTGCATTTATATGCGTATGTATATTTGTATATTTATATATATATATATATATATATATATTTATTTATTTATTTTTATTCATGTGTGTGTGTGTATGTATGTGTGTATATTTATATATATATATATATATATATATATATATATGCATTTATTTTTATTTGTGTATGTATGTGTGTATATTTATATATATTTATTTATTTACACACACATGCTACATGTGTGTGTATAAATAAATATATATATAAATATACACACATACATACACAAATATATAAATACGTATACATCTACGACAATGTGACTGTTAATTGGAATCGGCTCCATCTGAGCAAACAGTGACTGGCACTTTATTTCACCCCATTATTCTATGTGATCTCAAGCTTAAGACGTTAGCCCGGTAGAGCTGAAAGGGACCACAGCATGACTGGAAAAAAAAATTTGATCTCAACAGCGAAACTGCAACAATCAATTTGCACAGTATAAGCGTTGGCCAGTCTCAGCCCATCCTGCATGCTGCTTCACTCGGCAATCTTTAAACAAGGCCCCACAGGGCCTCTGCTGTCAAGTCATATGTGCCGGCATCACCAAGCTGCTGCTCCAGCCGAGACTCAGGAGGAAAGCAAAAAGCAAGTAATCCTGCTATAAGCAGATCCGGGAAATAAATAGCAAGTCAACAGATATGAACAACATACAGTCAACTATGTTTAACTTCCCTCACAGGTAGAAAGGGAATTTTTTTTCATGCAAGTAAATAATGCGAACTAAACAACGCCTGTTTGTCTACACATAACATAGTACAAAGGTTTATAACAGGTAGCTTTTTAGTTTTATTAACAATCCAATAAACCTTCTATATGTAAGTAATAGTGATGAGCGTCAGGAGCCTTATTCAAATTCGCGATATTTTGCAAATATATGGACAAATATTCATCCTATGTTTGTGAAATTCGCAAATTCACTGTGTTTGTTTTCCTATTTTTTTCCATGTGAAAATTTGTAATGAAATTCTCATAGTGCGCATGTGCGATTATATATTTCACCTAAAAGAAGGGAGGGATCAGTGTCCAGTCTGGAAGTGCCGATATTCACATAAATTTACATAAAAAATTTGCATAAAAAAAACAATATTCATCATTACGAATATATATCACTATATTCTAAATATTCGCGAAATCGCGAAATACAGATATTCACGGTAAAAATTAGCATTTAGAATATTCATGCTCAACACTAGTAATGTTTGACATATAATAATAATGCTTATTGTTATTATTACATAGTTACATAGTATGGTTGAAAAAAAAAAACATATGTCCAACAAGTTCAACCAAGGAATTGAAGAGAAGGGGTATTATTACTAATACTACTATTATTATTACTACTACTATTACTATTATTATAACTACTACTACTACTTCTATTATTATTATTATTATTATTATTATTATTATTATTATCATCATTACCATTACTACTACTATTACTATTATTATTATTACTATTACTACTACTGCTATTATAATTACTATTACTACAACTACAATTACTATTAGGCTAGGATTCCACTGAGGTTTTTTCCCACCAGCAAAAACGTTTTTTTCTGGTGTTTTTCCTGGTGTGTGGAAAGAGCCAAATTTTGTCCCCTGTGGCAGTTTTCTCACTCTCTTCAGGTACCACTCTGTGGGTCAGATGCTGAGCGCCCGGTCAACAGAGTGTAAGGAGATGAGGTGGGATGTATAGCAGCATGACTACTCACCTCACGTGCATAGTGTACCCGTGTATACTATACAGAAGCAGGGAATTCTGTCACCAGACTGACAGGACTCCCTGCTCCTATAGACCCTTTGGGCAGTATAAAGAATATACAGCTATAGATAGATTACACAGAAGATGAGGTCTGCTTACCTCCCTCGCTAGTGATTAGGGGGCAGAGCTACAGACGGGAAGCAGAGTGGTAAATCTGAGGCTCTGTTCACATTGTACTTTTTGTATAATGTGAACAGACCCTTCTGCCAGTATCTTCCCAGACAGGGAGAATCCAGCTGTTGCCCAAAGGCAAAGGCTGTCTGGGCATGATGGGAGTTGTAGTTTTGCAACAATTAGAGGCTCTCTGTTTTGGAAAACATTGCATTATGGGCGCTCCCCGAAGTGGACAGCGCCAAAAATGTCCTAGCCCATTTTTTGTATTGCTTTTTTCTTCTTGTTTCAGATCCGTATAAGCAGAGCAATACGGCGGATTCGATGGATTACGGCAGATGAACTGGATGTTTTTCCTTTTAATAAAATGGCTAACGAGGGCTGTGGGGGAGTGTTTTTTAAAATAAATTTTTTTTCCAATGTGACATGTTTTTTTTTATTGAATTTTCAGGCTTAGTAGTGGAAGCCGGTCTTATTGACGGAATCCATTACTAAGCCAGGGCTTAGCGTAGCCCCAAAAACAGCTAGCACTAACCCCCAATTATTACCCTGGTACCTACCGCCACAGGGGTGCCGGGAAGAGCCAGTACCAACAGGCCCGGAGTATCAAAAATGGTGCATCTGGGCCTAGGCGATAACAGGCTGGCATTATTTAGGCTGGGGAGGGCCAGTAGCCATGGTCCTCCCCCACCCTGGTAACATCAGGCTGTTGCTGCTTGGTTGGTTTTGTGCTGAGAATGAAAATACGGGGAACCCTAAATAATGCCAGCCTGTTACCGCCTAGGCACAGGTGTGCCATTTTTGACGCTCCTGGCCTGTTGGTACCAGCTCTTCTGCCACCCCCATGGCGGTAGGTACTGGGGTAATATTTGGGGGTTAGTGCTAGCTGTTTTTGGGGCTAACGCTAAACCCCGGCTTAATAATGGACTCCACTACTTCCACTACTAAGCCTGAAAATTCAATAAAAAAAAAACCACAACACATTGGAAATTTTTCTTTATTTTTAAAAACACTCCCCTACAGCCCTCGTTAGCCCTTTTATTAACCCCTAAAGGAGGTTTTTCTGTTTTTGCACTTTCGTTTTTTCCTCTTTACCTTTAAAAAAATCATAATTCTTTAAATTTTACACCTAAAAATCAATATGATGGCTTGTTTTTTGTGCCACCAATTCTACATCAGTAATTTTACCCAAAAATCTACGGCAAAACGGAAAAAAACAATTAGTGTGCGACAAAATTGAAGAAAAAACGCCATTTTGTAAGTTTTGGGGGCTCCCGTTTCTACACAGTACATTTTTCGGTAAAAATGACACTTTCTCTTTATTCTGTAGGTCCATACGATTAAAATGATGTCCTATTTATATAGGTTTGATTTTGTCGTACCTCTGAAAAAAAAATCATAACTACATGCAGGAAAATTTGTATGTTTAAAATTGTCATTTTCTGACCCCTATAACTATTTTTTTTTCTGCATATGGGGTGGTAGGAGGGCTCAGTTTTTGCGCCGTGATCTGAAGTTTTTAGTGGTAACATTTTTGTATTGATAGGACTTATTGATAATTTTTTCATGATATAAAAAGTGACCAACAATGCACTACTTTGGAGTTTGGAATTTTTGCGCGTACGCCATTGACCGTGCGGTTTAATTAACAATATATTTTTATAATTTGGACATTTCCGCACACGGCGATAACCACATATGTTTATTTTTATTTACACAGTTTTTTTAATGGTAAAAGGGGGGTGATTAAAACTTTTATTAGGGAAGGGGTTAAATGATATTTATTGACTTTTTTTCACTATTTTTTTTTTTGCAATGTCCCATAGGGGGCTATAACACTGCACACACTGATCTTTTACATTGATCAATGGTTTCTCATAGGAAACCATTGATCAATGATTGTGCCGCTTGACTGCTCATGCCTGAATCTCAGGCACTGAGCAGTCATTCGGCGATCGGACACCAGGAGGCCGGTAAGGGGATCCTCCTCGTGTCCTACAGCTGTTCAGGATGCCGCAATTTCACAGCGACAGTCCCAAACAGCACCCTGAGCTAGCCAGTAGCACTTTAGTTTCACTTTAGACGTGGCAATCAACTTTGAATGCCACGTCTAAAGGGATAATAGCGCGCTGCACCGGGATCATTGCCGCACGCTTTTAGCCACGGGTCGCGGCCGTTGTTAGAGGCCGGGCCCGACCCGCTATGATGTGGGGCCACGCTGTATAGAACGGCAGAGGACTCAGGACATATAGGTATGCCCTTAAGGGGTTAAAATTTTAAAAATCTAGTTCATCCGCATGAAAAATTGGTTAGGATATTTTTTGGCGCTCTCTGCTGGGGAGAGCACCCATAGTGCAATGTCTTTCCAAACAGAGAGCCTCCAATTGTTGCAAAACTACAACTCCCATCATGCCCAGACAGCCTTTGGCAAGTGTCTGGGAGGACACTGTCAGAAGGGTCTGTTCACATTATACAAAATGTAGAATGTGAACTGAGCCTCAGACTTAGGAGCCTAGGTCCCGTATGTAGAGCTGACCTAATGACATCATCACTAGGGGTGTAGCTAAACAGACCCAGCCAGGACTGGAGGGAGGTAACGGGATTTCCTTGTCTTCTGTATACACTATATACAGCTATCTATAGATAGCTGTATATAGTTTATACCACCCAAAGTGTTAACCTACACTGTCCAGCAGTGTAAGTTAATTCTTTCCTTGCTGGGCTGGCGCACAGCTCAGCAACGGGTTAAGTGGGCCAGCAATGTGTATACTGTATACACATTGCAGGCTCACTGTAAGTTCTTGCTGGGCAGTAAATATATGAATTATATCTAATGCTCAGCATCAGCTATTCTCCCGGCTCTGTAGAAGTGAGCACAGTTGAGTCCCGAAATTCCCATCAGGACTATCGCAACAGGTGTCAGGAGTGACACTTGCTGTGATCTGACCTTAACTGCAGGTACTACTGCTCCTAACATGTACAACACTCTGCTCCATGCTGGGAGCTGTAGTATCTGTATTAATAAACAGATGGCCCAGGTGTCACTTCTGACAGCCGTTGCGATCTGTCTATTAATGGAGGTACTACAGATCCCAGCATGGAGCAGAGTGTGGTCCATGTTGGGAGTAGTAGTACCTGCAGTTAAGGTCAGATCACAGCAGGTGTCACTCCTAACACCTTCTACGATCCTCTGGTATAAGCTATAGAAGCAGCGGCAGCCGCACTTGTCTGGTCCCCTGCCACTATACTGCGTTGTGAAGTGAGGTTATCTTCACATCACAGATCCGTATATACTGCTGAGAGCTGTGAGTGGCCAACACTATCTGACCAATCACAGCTCTCAGTGGGAAATATGAATGTGTGAAATGAAGAGAACTTCACATCACAGTGGAGTATAGTGCCGGGCAGGGATAAGACAAGTGCGGCAGCCGCTGCTTCTATATCTTGTACCAGAACATTGCAGCGGGTGTCAGAAGTGACACCCGATGTGATCTTAGTATTTGTACAGGTACTAATACTACCATCATGGAACAGTCTGTTCCATGCTGGGAGTTGTAGTACTACATAAAAAATCTTTTTAAAAAAGTAAAAAAAACACACATTTTATTAAACACATAATTAAAATACATTACTAATAAAATGTTTTACAAAATTAATTATAAAAAATATATTATTTTTATAATTTAATGGCCCCTTTCTACATTTTTAATATTGCTGGATAGATTTTAAGTTCTCTGCCCGCCCACATAAATTGATCCCTGTTTAAAAATTTATGAAAATTTTGTTCTAAAAAATATAAGTTTTGTTAAATACAATTTTTTCCATCACTACTGTGTCTTAACCTACGAAATTTAACAAAAAAAGCTATCTCCATCACTTTTTTGGATTGCTTAAGTAAAAAAAAAAAAAAAAAGAATAAAAGCCGCCTGCAAAACCCACATGGCGTTTTTTCATTCCTATAGACTTCTAGGGGAGGAAAACGCTAAGCTTTTCCCGGAAAAAAAACATACTCTGAGTTTGAGGACGTTTTTGAAAACCAGCCTCTGAGTCCAAAAGAGCTAAAGAAAAGGATTACTAAAAACTCTAAATGAAAAACGCTAAGTGGATCTGGCATTTTGCACGTCACTATTAACTTGCAGCTAACATCTGGCTGCAACTTTTTTTCACAGGAAAAACACCGTGCTGCAAAATTGGTGTTTTTATCAGCGTTTTTGCATGAAAAAACTCAGTAGAATTCTAGCCTTACTACTATTACTACTACTAGTACTATTATTATTATTATTATTATTACTACTACTACTATTAATATAATTACTATTATTACTATTACTACTATTATTATTACTATTATTATTACTACTACCATTATTATTATTCATTATTATATTTATTTATATAGCGCCAACAGATTCTGCACTTTAAGGATACAAATAAAGACAAGCATCAGATGTTACAGTACTACACACTTAATATTCAAATAATAGGAGTGAGTGTGCATGTGTATTTTAATTTTGCGCACTGACTTGCGTTGAAATTATCATCTAATTTAGCGCTATTTTTATGTTTTCTGTGCTGGCTTCCTCATTTTTCTTGTTCTGCACTTCCAGGAGGTATGGAATCTACTGGTTGGTGTTCTGATGTTCCTTGAGCAAACTTTTTATTTGCTCTCCGTTTATGTTTTTTTTTTTTACCATATTTTGACTAGTAAGCATCAAGTTGTGTCCATTTTTGTGTTGGAAAAGTATAACAAAAAAAACATTCTTTATAAAATTCTAGACAGTGGGCATTTACAGTAAAAGCTGTTTGCAGCCATACCTGTTACTTTTACTGTAAAATGTTTCCTGTCCCATCCTGTAAAACATTTACAAATGTATTTGCTTTAGATTTGCATGCATTATGCATACTTTTTTTAATGAAAGTATGAAAAGATGTGGTCGAGTATTTTTGACATACCGTAGTTAAAAAAAAGGGGTATATAAACATTTAGCAAACAACACATATACTATTCAATGCACTTTTTGCAAATATTTGCATTTGCAGCCACCACACCCCCTCCCATAGACTTGCATTGAGGGGGCGTGGCGTGACATCACAAGGGGGCGTTGTTGACCCCCGCAGTGCGGACACATTGTTCAAAACTAAATGTTCCGAACTCTGGCCAGTGGAGTACCCCTTTAATAGAGGTCTATGGATATGTCAGCTATATGTTCATGTTGCATTTTTGACAACACAAATGTATCCACCAGCCATATGAATAGTTGTTTGCCATTGTTTAGCTGATGGCTTTAATTGGCCTTGATTCAGATTCTAGTTACAGGGAAAATCCACTTAAATTATTTTCTGACACATTAAATATGTTGTGTGCGTTGATACTTTCATATGAGAACACAAGGTAAAGGGATTAATTTAATCTATCTATTTATCTATCTATTTATCTATCTATCGTATCTATTTATCTATCAACCTATCTATCTATCATGGTACATGTCTGTATAATATGGCGTCTGCCTGTCCGCTTTTTCGTCTCTATCTAGTAGTATCTATCTTAAACCTATATATCATCTATCTATCATCTCATATATATCTACCTATCTATCTCATTTCTATCTATCTATCATATCTATCTATTTATCTATCTATCTCGTATCTATCTATCTATCTCATATCTATCTATCTATCTATCTATCTCATATCTATCTATCGCATATCTATCTATCAACAGTATCTATTTTTCTATCTGCAGTATCCATCCACAATATCTATCTATCTATCTATCTATCTATCTATAGATCTCATATCTATCTATCTATATATCGTATATATCCCATATCTATCTATCTACAGTCTCTATCTATCTATCTATCTATCTATCTCATATCTATCTATAGTATCTTGTATCTATTTCTTTATCTATCTATCTATCTATCTATCTAGTATGGTATTTGTTTATTTATATATCTACTACTGTACCTAAGCATCTAATAACTATATTATCTATCAAATATCTAATTTGCATAACTAATGCAAAAAAGTTTACTTAATACGAATATGTTCCACTTATATAGGGACAGTAACATAGACATAATAAAAATAAAATCATCATATTTTCTATAAGACAATTTCTAAAGGGCGTTCTTGAACTGCAGCTAGCAGCACTGTTCTGAGATTTCAGGCTAAAACCACAAAAAAGAAAAAAAAACCTGCTATAGTCAATATATGCCAAAAAGCCAAAAGCAATGGTTATCTTGTGCTGGGAATTGCCATTTTTGGATACATACGGGAGAATTTTTATGCTATTAACTAATGATTATCTATGAGCGCACACAATGTTCCAGTATAATGACTACATGGCTGCACCACATCAACCACATAATACATGCTGCATTATCACCAAATAACTGCAGGCTCCTTATCCTATAGAGGCTGAATACAAGCCACACACGTATAGAAACACCAGCGTTCACAGATATAGCGTCAGTTTTAGTATTCCATCAAGGAAAGGATCAATTTGAGTACATTTGAAAGAAGCTGTACTCAATTTTGACCCAATAGACTGAGCTAACAGGGGTCAAAAAACAAATTTATAGGTCTAATAACTGCGGGCCTTAGTCTTGAATGAACAAGGCATCCCTGCTCCTAAATGACTTTTCTAAGCGTTTAACTTTACTTCACAAGTAAAAAAAAAAAGAGAGAAAGAAAGAGTACAAGACAGAATTTAAAGGACAAGGATTCGGTGCGATCACTTCTATTTCTATGTGGGGATATAAAATGTATTTTTTTTAGCTTTATTGTCTATAAATTGAGAAAATTTGTTATTTTGCAGAAGAATAGCGAAAGCTATGGATGGTTAAAGACTACGTGATTAATGTACCAATAAAAAGTATCTTACGATAAAAAATAAAAAATCTGTTGATAGGACAGGGTGACAGAGCATTAATTCTGTGTCCTTCACTCCAAAGACCTCTGTATAATTTAGTCCCCCATCTGATGGCTGTGGAAGAAACTACATATAAAATTCATTTGTGTGGGCTGAATCTTGTATTCTCTCACACAATACTCTATATGAAGATAAACTACCTTCCAGCACCGCATCTGGAACACGGTTAAAAAGAAGACCTTCCCGATACAGTAGGGCAGATTTATTCTCCACTTCTCCATTGCTAAGGGATTAGAAAACTTGTCTCCAGAAAATCCCCCGGATCTTGATGAATGCCGCCACACAGATGTAGTCTTATATGTAATACAGCCATCATGAGGCTTTGTCTTCCATGCAATGTATTGGTTAAAAAAACACAGAGTCTTCAGGAACAGGGTAATTATATGGAAAATTAAAAAGGTCCCTAAGTATGTACAGACAGGAATATTACAGCATTAAATCATATTTTTACTGCAGGTTTATAAACACATAAAATAGTGTATAAAATAAACTGCACTGATATTGTAATATATATATATATATATATATATATATATTACTAACTGAGGCTGCATTCACACCACGTTTTGTACATACGGGTGCCAGATCCGGCTGGAGTACGGGAGCGCCTGGTTTGCCCCTCCCCCCGCCGGATCCGGCACCCGTATGTACAAAACATGGTGTGAATGCAGCCTTAGTTAGTCACTTAGTTAGTATAATACGGTTTTAGGTCCGGTCCAAACCGCATACGGGTCAAAACTGAGCCGACCAGAGTCACCGTTTGACTCCGGTCGGCTCATTAAAGTAAATGGAGTCACGGGCTTATCCGGCTGGAGTACGGGAGCGCCCGGTTTGCCCCTCCCCACGCCGGCACCCGTATGTACAAAACGTGGTGTGAATGAAGCTAACACAAGCTAGAGGGCACTGCTGTGGAGAAAGACCAATTGTGTCAGCATGTACTATGGAGGCTAGCATTCTGTCACTGTGGCAACGCGGAGTCCTGATGCCCGTGGGTCCGGAGGAGCTGGGAACCAAGAAACCCGAAGTCACTCAATAGCATACATAAAATACAAAAAGGTACCCGCACTCACCGCGAGGAAACAGCAGACCGACTTCTATGGCATCTCGGACAGAGCTGACTTCAGGGCGATTAGAGTAGAGGCGACTGCCGGCAAAGTTTCACGCAGGTCGACCTGCGCGAAACTTTGCTGGCAGTCGCCTCTACTCTGAGCGCCTTTGCTGTCAGCCTGAAGTTGGATCTGTCTGAGATATGCCATAGAAGTCGGTCTGCTGTTTCCTCACGCTGAGTGCAGGTACCTTTTTGTCTTTTTATGTATGATATATATATATATTTATAGTTAGATGCTATTGAAATTTATTTTTAAATTGAAATAAATTTTTTTTATAAAAAAATAAAAAGAAAACAGCATAAGGCAGGGTTCACACTATGGTTTGTAACTACGGTTCCCATATACGGCTGGGAGGAGGGGTGGGCGGGGCTTAATCATGGCGCCCGCATTCAGCCATATTCGGGAACCGTAGTTAATGTATGTCTATGAGCCGACCGGAGTGAACAGCAGCCTCCGGTCGGCTGCGTTTTCGGCCGTAAGCGGTTTCCCGACCGCAGGCGAAAACGTGGTCGACCATGGTGGTCGACCATGGTTTGACCATTTTTGCTCCTACCAAAATGGTCAAAAATTGCTGGTTAGTTCTGGATAGTAGTTTATCGATTGTGCAGTATGAAAAAAGCTATTTATTTTATTTATTTAGTTATTATTCTTTAGTTATATATGTTAAAATAAATATTTATTAATTTATTATGCCAATAGAAACAAACATTTAAATTTTTTAAATTAGGTTTTCCCATTTCATCAACAAAATACAAAGTATTGTAAAATAGTTTATGAAATGTACAATTTTTCAATAGTGGTTTTTCTCAGAATACATAAATTTGGGGGATAATACATAAATTTGGGGGAAGACATCCCCGCCAACTAGCAAAACAGGGGGGTTAAGCTACAGTACTAGGAATAGCCACATGAATGGATCTGCCACTTTGCCTAAAAAACATAAAAAATCTACTTAATAGAGTCCAACCCCTATTGGTCACTCATTTTAAGCATAGGCCATCAAGCTGTTTTGCTATAAGATCTGTTTAGTAGAGCCCCAAGACATCATACAGACATATTTGCCAACAGTCCCGATTTTGGCAGGACAATCACAGGAAGAAGATGACAAAATCATTGAGTTTTTTATATTTTATTAAATTTTTCCACTTTTGGTTTTTCAATTATTGACAAAGTTGATCAAATTTGCCACCAAAAATGTATTTATCAGAAACTTTTACATTCCATCCATAATTGTTGCACATTACATTCCACTTAATCCTAGATATTTTCCATTGCGCAGTAGTTCTAACCTTAATATGTCATGGTTGAAGGCAAACCGTTTTCCGAGCTGGTAGTTTTAGCCATGCAAAAAAAATTCTGCTGCATTGTCTGTTTGGCAGACTTCACTCGATATATTCTGCACTGTGTAAAAGTCTGAAACCTGGCACTTCAACTTAACCGCCACTTCCAAGTATCACTTAACATCTGAGATACTGCTTCTCCATAAATACTGCCTGAAACTTCTGACTTTCTTTTATGATAAGCAAAAAGAACTATGACTGTCAATGACAAATGCCGGCATGGCAGTTCTTCTGCAATTTCTGTAAGGTGATAGACATTGGAAATACAACACAAGATGAAAATATTTAAGGTTTGCTATGCCCCTTGCTAGCTACTGAAGATGTGGTGAGAAAACAACGCCTAGGGGAAGAATGCATAAGGCCCAAGGTGTAACAGTGTGTATAGTAGTTACTGCAGGAATCAAGGCATTGTGTCACAACCATCATCTTTACTGGTGACATACCATTCAAGTGTGACAAGACAGGTGACATAAGACTTCAAGGGAGTGCTATGGGGTAATGTGTAGCTATGTACCTCTTATTTAAGATGAACTAGGGACTGTGACTAGTTTGGGAAACCATAGGAACTTGAATCAAGGATAGACTATAAGAGTCAAGCTATTGGGTTTCCGACTACTAGTATTCCCTTTCCTAGTATTCTCTAACCAGGTTGCCTCGAGCTGTTGCAAAACTACAACTCCTAGCATGTTGGGAGTTGTAGTTTTGCAACAGCTCGAGGTACCCTGGTTGGGAAACACTAACCTATGATCTCGTGTCCTGCATGCGCTCCATTCATTGTCTATAGAGACTGCCGAGTACAACGCACGTCTATCTTTGGAAGCTCCATAGACAATAAATGAAGCAGGGAGTCATACATGCACTCCATGCATTGTCTACAGACTGCCAGAGAGTCGAGTAGAATGCTTGTCTTATCTTTGGCAGCTTTATAGACAATAAATGGTGCGGCAGTGCGCAGGCGCAACTCAAGTCCCCATTCTCGAAAATGGCGGGGGGTGAAAATGGCCTATTGTTCAGACCCCCTGTGGTCTCAAACATCTGATCCAATAAGTGTTTTAACTTGGAATACCCCCTTAAGTAAAGAAGTTAAATGCTAGCTCGCATCTATTATAGTTCAGACCCCAGAAGAACGATGGATGAATAAAAACTCTGTTATTCCCTAACGCATCCAAATCACCTTCTACAATTTTTTTTTTAGTATGACACAAAGTTACTCAAACACTGTTGACTCCTTAAAGGGGTACTCAGGTGGAAAACTTTTTTTTTGTAAATCAACTGTTGCCAGAAAGTTAAAGAGATTTGTAAATTACTTCTATTAAAAAATATTAATCCTTCCAGTACTTATTATCTGCTGAATACTACAGAGGAATTTATTTTCTTTTTTGAACACAGAGCTCTCTGCTGATATCACGAGCACAGTGCTCTCTGCTGACACCTATGTCCATTTTAAGAACTGTCCAGAGCAGCAGTATGCAGTCCAACCAACAAAGGGAACCGAGGAAGCTTTCTGAAAGTCTACGCCTGTCTTACCTTCCAAAACCTACATCGAGGAGCATTCCTTCAAGACACAATAAAATATGTACTTCTTAAAACAGGTGACACAATCCTAAATACATGATCTTATTTCAAGTGCTGGAGCTACACCTTCACAGCTAACAATCTTGAACATGTCCTAGTCATCATGATGATTGAAAGCCTGACAGATAGGCTGGTGGAAGGCTGAAACAGCAGGGGAGATAGCCTACACATCTTCCCTTTCCCTTTCTAGAAGGGAAAGGTACTGAGTTATATAGACTCAGGTAGAAATCTTCATGTATTAAGTATCTAATGCCTATGTATAAATATTATTTACATACAGCCATTAAAACATTGACTAATTTTTTTTCATTAGAATTATACAGTTGTTTTTGCTTTATATACAGTGGGGCAAAAAAGTGTTTAGTCAGCCACCAATTGTGCAAGTTCTCCCACTCTCAAAAATAAGAGAGGTCTGTAATTTTCATCATAGGTATACCTCAACTATGAGAGACATAATGAGAAAAAAATCCATAAAATCACATCATCTGATTTTTAAAGAATTTATTTGCAAATCATGGTGGAAAATAAGTATTTGGTCAACTATGAACAAGCAAGATTTCTGGCTCTCACAGACCTGTAACTTCCTTCCATCAGCAGGGGCATTGAAGAAGAAACACGGCTGTGTCTTTCAGCATGACAATGATCCCAAACGCACTGCCTGGGCAAGGAAGGAGTGGCTTTGTAAGAGGCATTTCATGGTCCTAGAGTGGCCTAGCCAGTCTCCAGATCTCAACCCCATAGAAAACCTTTGAAGGCAGTTGAAAGTCCATGTTGCCCAGCGACAGCCCCAAAACATCACTGCTCTAGAGGAGATCTGCATGGAGGAATGGACCAAAATACCAGCAACGGTGTGTGAAAACCTTATGAAGACTTACAGAAAACTTTGACCTCTGTCATTGCCAACAAATGGTATATAACAAAGTATTGAGATAAACTTTTGTTATTGACCAAATACTTATTTCCCTCCATAATTTGCAAATAAATTCTTTAAAAATCAGACAATGTGATTTTATGGATTTTTTTTTCTCATTATGTCTCTCATAGTTGAGGTATACCTATGATGAAAATTACAGGCCTCTCTTATCTTTTTAAGTGGGAGAACTTGCACAATTGATGGCTGACTAAATACTAATTTGCCCCTCTGTTTATATATATATATATATATATATATATATATATATATATATATATATATAATGCTTTTTATATATTGTTTTATCTGATGTATGCACTTTTCACATTGATTCTGATATAAATACACTTTAATGAGTAGCGTACAAAATGGACATGCTTTTTACTACTTCTTCTATCATCCACCTATCATCCACCTATTTGGAATGGAAGGCCTATCATCCAAATTGCTTCCACTCTGCCCATATTTGTATGCATTCTTCTATCATGTCTTTTTTGTCACACTAATTTTATAACCATACACTACTTTGCGGATCCTTTTATCTAGTTCAATGTCAGACGTTTTTTATCTGAAGGCATATGCTGAACGTGGCACAAAACACTGACACGTCGGCGGTGTCCGTGCAACTCACAAAAGCATTAAAATGTTAGTAAAGTAACCAATTGATGAAAAATGACAGCTTAATCACCATAAGGCATTTTACATTAAGAGGTTCTTTTTCCCACTATGAGAAGCAAAGCCTGAGAATAATTTAATGGGGGGTTAGACATTTAACGCTGGTAAATTGCCTACATTTTGCACCTAAATTGAGTGTAATATCTATTAAATATTAACTTACCAAATCTAAAGCATAGGGATGTGTCTGCAAGAAGCGAAAAGTGTGACAGCAATGGTTAATTATTTTATGGCTTGATTGATTGTAAAAAGAAAAAGAGGAAAAAGAAGGATTTTGCGAAACCATATAGTCCATGAGGTCTGTAATTCAGTAACCTTATATCCTTCTTCTTTGCTTAGGTGCCTATATTAACTTAAAGAGGATAACCAGCTAATAACACTTATACTCTATCCACAGCATAAGGGTCAGAAAAAGGGTGGTCTGACTGCTGGGACCCCCGTGATCTCCAGCATGGACCCTGTCTCTTACCTCTAAACTCTCCGGTCCCACCGACTCGAGATGTCCTTATCTCAGCAGTGAAGGGCCACTTAGCCAGTCACCTGCCGCAGTGGTGTCTCACCTCATCCGATGAATGGCGGGGCAGGCTATCACTCCTGAGACCAATTCATCTAGGAAAGAAGGGCCAAAGCGCTCAGAGGTATGAGACAAGGCCCATTCTGGAGATCTGTGGGGGGGGGGGGGGGTTGGACTACTGGAACTGTGGATAAGTGTTATTAGCAGGATAACTCCTTCAAAGATGCAAACAACACAAAAACTGTCATGACATATTGGTATCACTGTCTACCTGTTGTGCTTGGGTGCCTAATAAATCATAGATACAATAGCAGTTTCTCACCATCTGTTCACAATCCTACTTATTTATGACTTTATGTTCTGTCTCTTCTTTGCCTTGACCAAAAATTCCTGACCTGACTGAATGCAGCAAGTCCTAACTTATGGCTATCTTGCCATCTGAATACTTTCTATTATTACTACTGCTGTCACTTTGGCTTTACTCAGTTTTTCACAAATTGTTATATTTTCCCAACTGGCAAATTTCTCAGGGAAAATATCACATGCAAATGGTGGCATATCATATGTACATTGTGTGAATATTTAAAGTGACAATCCAGGATTAGAAAAACAGAGCTGATTATGTTAAAAAAGAACAGCACCACACCTGTCCTCAGGTTGGATGTGGTATTAACACCATTGAAGTGAATAGAGTGAAGTTGTAGTCAGTGGCGTTGCGACCCGGGTGCGGGGGGTGCGGCCCGCACCGGGTGACACCAACCTAATGGGGTGACACCAAGATGCTCCGCAGCACCCCCCCTCCCCCATCTGTGCCCGGCCGGCCTCCCATCCGTCAGCCCCCCCCTGCGCTGTGTGTGCGGTGCGCCCGTCCGTCAGCAAACCCCCTCTTTCACCTTCACTGTGCGCCCGAGCGTCATCACCCCCCCCCCCCCTCACCTTCACCAGCACTGTGCCCGTCCTCCGCTTCCACGTCTGCGCCGGCCTGACGTCACACCGCATGGCCGCGCAGGAGGACGTGAGTTACGTCAATCGCACGGCGCCCGGTGAGAAGGAGCGCTGCGCTGGATGGGTGAGTGTGTATGTCTGTCTCTCTGTCTGTCTCTATCTATGCTTGTGTGTGACTGTGTGTGTTTGTGTGACTCTGTGTGTGTGTCTGTCTGAGTGTGTGTCTCTCTGACTGTGTGTGTGTGTGTGTGTGTGGGGGGGGGGGGGGTGGTATAACCAGCAATCTATTGTGGGGAGACTTTGACCCATTGTGGGGAACCTGCAAGGGAACCTGTGGCCTAATGTGGGGAAACTACTACAAATGTGCGGAGTCTATGCTACCTTATGTGGGGAGTCTATGCTACCTTATGTGGGGAATCTGTGCTACCTAATGTGGGGAATCTGTGCTACCTAATGTGGGGAAATTGCTACCTAATGTGGGGTAACTGGTACCTACCTAATGTGGGGGAACTGGTACCAAATGTAGGGAATCTATGCTGCCTAATGTGGGGAATAGATGCTACCTAATGTGGGGAAACTGCGACCTACCTAATGTGGGGGCACTGCTGCCTACCTAATGCTCCCCCCCTGGCAGTAGCACCCTCATCATCTACCAGCAACACCCCCCCCCCCCCCCAGCAGCACCTCCATCAACATATCCTGATGGTGGATGATGGGGGTGCTCCTGCCAGGAGGATGATCCTGCCGATGTATGATGGGGGTGATACTGCCAGGGGGGATGGCCAGTAGCACCCTCATCATCCTCCAGCAACACCTCCCCAGTAGTAGCACCCCCATCATCCACTAGCAACACCACCAATACCCCCCTCGTGTTGTAATAGCATCAGCTAACGGATGTTGAGGGGTGTTACTTTGGTTGTGGTATTATATTCAGAGGGTGCACTGTATGGCAACGTTATATTCAGAGGGCGCAGTTTGTGGTAGTATTATATTCAGAGGGCGCAGTTTGTGGTAGTATTATTAGAGATGAGCGAACTTACAGTAAATTCAATTCATCACGAACTTCTCGGCTCGGCAGTTGATGACTTATCCTGCGTAAATTAGTTCAGCCTTCAGATGCTCCGGTGGGCTGGAAAAGGTGGATACATTCCTAGGAAAGAGTCTCCTAGGACTGTATCCACCTTTTCCAGCCCACGGGAGCACCGGAAAGCTGAACTCATTTATGCAGGAAAAGTCATCAACTGCCGTACAGAGAAGTTTGTGACAATTTGAATTTACTGTATTTTGCTCATCTCTAAGTATTATATTCAAAGGGCGCAGTGGGTGGCAGTATTATATTCAGAGGGTACAGTATGTGGCGATATTATATTCAGAGAGTACAGTATGGCAGATTTATATTCAGGGGTACAGTATGTGGCAGATTTATATTTAGAGGGTACAGTATGTGGCAGATTTATATTTAGAGGGTACAGTAGGTGGCAGATTTATATTTAGAGGGTACAGTAGGTGGCAGATTTATATTTAGAGGGTACAGTATGTGGCAGATTTATATTCAGAGGGCGCAGTTTGTGGTAGTATTATATTCAGAGGGCGCAGTTTGTGGTAGTATTATATTCAGAGGGTACAGTGTGTGGTAGTATATTCAGAGGGTACAGTATGTGTTGGTATTATATTCAGAATGTACAGTGTGTGGTAGTATTATATTCAGTGGGTATACTGTATGGAAGGTTTATAATCAAAGAGTATAGTGTATAGTAGTATTATATTTAGAGGATACAGTGTCTGTCAGGTTTATAATAATAATTGTTTTCATATAGAGGATGAGAATGCGCTGACATAGTGAGGAGACGTCTGGGCGTCACATTCTACAGACAGAAGTTTTAGCTGGACCAGGCGGTATGTACCATCTGAATTAGATAAGGGAAGACTATAGAGAAGACGTCACCTGTAGTCACTGATATCATTGTACATTCTCCTCTCTATGTCCTATCAGAGCTGTAGTCACTTGTCAGTTCTACAGTTAGGTCAGTGAAACTACAACTCCCAGCATAACCTCACCACTGCATAAAGGGGTACTCTACTGGAAAAAAAAAAATTTTAATCAGCTGGTGCTACAAAGTTAAACAGATTTGTAAATTACTTCTATTTAAAAATCTTAATCCTTCCAGTACTTATTAGCTGCTGTATAAGCGATTCACAGAAAGTTATTTTCTTTTTTAATTTCTTTTCTGTCTGACCACAGTGCTCTGTGCTGACACCTCTGTCCATGTCAAGAACTGTCCATAGTAGGAGAAAATCCCCATAGCAAACCTATCCTGCTCTGGACAGTTCCTGACATGGACAGAGGTGTCAGCAAATAGCACTGTGGTCAGACTGGAAAGAACTACACAACTTCCTGTGGAGCATACACCAGCTTATAAGTACTGTAAGTATTAAGATTTTAAATAGAAGTAATTTTAAAATCTGTTTAACTTTCTGGCACCAGTTGATATAAAAGAAAATGTTTTCCAGTGGAGTACCCCTTTAAGTAATTCTGGGAGCTGTATATTTCAATAGTGAAAACTTCTTTAACACTTTCCTATTCTGTGGCAACTGGTATATCTGATTATTATACTGGAATTTCTCACAATGCGCTACAACAGTGGTGTCTGTCACAACAGGCTAAAAACTTACTGGGGGGAGGGGGTAGGTATGGGGGTGACACCATTTTCTACCGCACCGGGTGACACCAACTCTAGCAACGCCACTGGTTGTAGTACCACACTGAATCTGAGGACAGTTGTGGTGCTGTTTGTGGAAGAAATTAGCTTTGTCTGTCTATTCCTGGGTAACCCCATTTCAGACCATACCAACTATGAGCTCATATTGTAGTGTACGTGAGCCATTGTACCCTCTGCATCTATGAAAAGACAGCAAGTGGCATTCTCCAAGAAGTGCCATATTCCAAAAATATCCTCCACTAAAAGCATATGCACACACGCATCAAAGAGTGGTGTAAGGTGTCTAAGACTCCTTCTGTTCTTCATCTTCAAGTCATAAATGCACACACATCCTTATCAAAGAGGCACGATACAAAACGCACATGGAGTCACGATGGGTCTGTGGTAAAAGACTCAGTGTGCCACCAAAGAGGGCAAATAGTATGTCTGCATTTATACCATGTGCACAGACTCTAAGTCCAAAAAAACAAGAGCTAATCTAAGGCTACCATCAAACAGCGATCCAGCTCAGTATTGAGCTGGCTCAATGGCCACAAATAATGCCACAACTGATGGCAAAGTGCCATCAGTTGTGTATGGTGCCCGGTCAGATCTGCAGGCCTGATGGGGGACCTCTGCAAGACACGTTCCCCCATCCAGCGATTCGGCATCCCAATTGAGAAGCCATATTAATCTTACCTGTCTCATTAAATAAATTGGATTGGTTCAATTATCAGTTTAATTTCAACTCTTTTTTACAGCACCAAAAGGAAACTGAGCTGGATCACCGGACATATGTGACAGCACCCTAATAGATTATTCCTAGATAGATTTATGGCTATAAATATGTGTACACATGTACAGAAGTGTAACTTTTGGCTTTACGTATTCTAAGATGAGTGTTACAAGATGACCAGTTTATAAAATATATATATATATATATATATATATATATATTAATAATAATAATAATAATAATAATAATAAAAATACTATTTCATATCACGTCGACTGGAGTTGTTTTTGTCTATATGTTTTGTCTATTTCAGCGTGTTTCGAGTATGTACTGAACACAGATCTTTATGAATGGTAAAGGTGGACACATCAGTAATGTCATCTTAAAACCCACCCGAGGAATTTTACCACACCATGAAAAAATAAATGTACACAGTCTTTAAAGGGGTACTCAAGTGGAAAACTTTTATTTTTATCAACTGGAGTCAGAAAGTAAACAGATTTGTAAATTACTTCTATTAAAAAATCTTAATCCTTCCAGTACTTATTAGCGGCTGTATACTACAGAGGAAATTATTTTCTTTTTGGATTTATTTTCTTTCACGACCACAGTGCTCTCTGTTGACACCTCTGTCCATTTTAGGAACTGTCCAGACCACCATATGTTTGCTATGGGGATTTTCTCCTGCTCTGGACAATTCCTGACATGGGCAGAGGTGTCCGCAGAGAGCGCTGTGGTTGAGACAGAAAAGAAATCCAAAAAGAAAATAATTTCCTCTGTAGTATACAGCCACTAATAAGTACTGGAAGGATAAAGATTTTTTTAAGAGAAGTAACTTACAAATCTGTTTAACTTCATCAGTTGATTTTAAAAAAATAATAATAATTCCACCGGAGTACCCCTTTAAGATTTCCATGCAATTTCCCAAAGCATAAATTGGCCTTGGACTACAGTAGTTCAATTTTGCACTCATTATACAACCGAGAGAAAAGCACAAAGATAGTCTTTACATTCTCTATTCTCTTTCTCTCTTTCAGTGCGGAAATACACGGTGGCCAAATTCAGTCACATTTAGGAGGGTGTTTTTTTTTTTTTTTTTTTCTTGCTTGACAAGTCGTTGTAATTGAAATGAAGTCTAATCAGACTCATTACTGTTTTCAGCAATTTGCACCAGCGAAGATGCTTATTAGGTAACTGTGTTTAATAAACCACTCTCTAGAAAAATAACAGTAATGAGCCCTTAACAGTCAATCCACAGTGTGAATGTAATTTGAAAAGTGTTACTGGTGCTGAATTGATTTTCACATTTAGTAGTGTCATAATCAAGTCTTAGAAATCGGCAAAAGAAGAGGCCATAAAAAGGTAACTTGCACAAACAGACTGACTCAAAAGAGAAGGGTATGTTTGAATTAGAGAGAGTAAACTACTGCTGCACAAAATCGTTTTCATTGAAAAGCTTATTTGCCTCATTCAAGGACAAAGCAGGTGAGATTCTACTCGCTCTATACGAGATATACAAGTATTAAAAATGTGTACACAAGCATGTATATACATATATATGAAGAAATGTATAGAGAGATGGATGTGAAATTTACAGTTATATGCATCATTTATTTAAAATGTTTAAAGAAGAAAAATATTCTAAATATTGTATAACCAGTCTTATCTTGAATGTCTGTAAGAATACGAATCCAAAGAGGAAGCGGCACCCCACAAAACAGATCAAAACAAAAAGGGTAGTTTTTTCACCCATCTGTGACAAGCAGCTACGTTTCGGCACCACAATAGAGCTGAAAGGCTTTATATTGTGGTGCCGAAACGTAGCTGCTTGTCACAGATGAGTGAAAAAAATTACATTTACATTGCTTTGTGGAGTGGTGCTTGCTCTTTGGATTCGTATTGTTTCTCTGAATGGAGGGTCTGGTCCTGGGGCTGAGCACCCAACTTTGAAGAAATGGCAGGGCACTGTGCTGGAACTTCACAGATGGAGATGCAGACTTTTAGTCCAGTTGAATGTCCATTAGGTGCTCTGGGTCATTCCACAGTTAAAGGGGTATTTCTATCTCAACTCAAATAGTTGTACATAACGTGATACAAGATGACATATAGTATACTAGTATACTGGAATCGTTCTCTATATTACAGTATACTAGTATATTTTATTTGAAGAGTTCATGGGCCTATGTACTCTTTTAAAGGGGTATTCCAGGAAAAAACTTTATTATATATATCAACTGGCTCCAGAAAGTTAAACAGATTTGTAAATTACTTCTATAAAAAAAAAAACCTTAATCCTTTCAGTACTTATGAGCTTCTGAAGTTAAGGTTGTTCTTTTCTGTCTAAATCCTCTCTGATGACACCTGTCTCGGGAAACGCCCAGTTTAGAAGAGGTTTGCTATGGGGATTTGCTTCTAAACTGGGCGTTTCCCGAGACAGGTGTCATCAGAGAGGATTTAGACAGAAAAGAACAACCTTAACTCCAGAAGCTCATAAGTACTGAAAGGATTAAGATTTTTTAATAGAAGTAATTTACAAATCTGTTTAACTTTCTGGAGCCAGTTGATATATAAAAAAAAAAAAGTTTTTTTCCTGGAATACCCCTTTAAGGTAAAGAGACTTAGAAACCAAAAGTTGATTCTTAGCCAGATGATGTGCCTGATATTGCAGTTGAATAACACGAATAAGACTGAGCTGCAGTACCAGGCACAGCCTATGAACAAAAAAAGGTGTTTCTGTTAAAGATACAACAATTTTCTTTTTCTATTCACTTACAACCTGTTTTATAACCAGTCATATCAAAAGAAACAGAAAGATCATGGGAACTTTCCCTAGAAGCTGCCATAGGTCAATTATATTATTAAAGGGGAAGAATTCTGAGAGGCAAATGGTGTTTAGACAGAAGGCCAACAAGTTGAGTATAGAGACACTGGTCTATAGGTTAAATGTAGATCAGAGAAAGGGTTCCAGAAGTAGGAAAGGTCAAGTCTTGCTTTTCCAACATAGGTATGAACTGTGTGAGCCTCAAGTATCAGGCAGTAATGGAAGTAAAATTACAGATGTAGATTTGTATAAGGATCAGGTCAGGGGCTGAGGGTCTGAGTAGCTGAGAAGAATTGGGGTCAAGAGAGTAAAACAGAGTAAGGTTCATTGTAAACCACAAGTATAGCAAATGAAAGTGCATGCTACAATGAAGAGCAGATGCACTGAAACTGATAATTTTGAAATGATTATTTTTCTTATAGAATCTCGGTTAAAATCATAGCAGACCATTATTCCAATAGACATATCGTACTGATCATCATGTAAGAAACTAAGCCCCAGTCCCTTTATAGGTCCATTGTTCATTGCCTTTAGTGGGCAATGGTTTGCCCGGTTAACTTTAATTGTTGGGCAACAAGCTTATGAGATTAGACTTACATGAGCCCCATTAGTTTAATTTTTTTTTTTTTTTTTTTTGGGGGGGGGTTATGAAAAGTCTACCTTTAGGACAGGACAACTCCAGATACCTCACCACCAAACAACAACAAATAGTTAAATGGATTAGCACCTTTTCAGAAGGTTTCCCAAAAAAGAGATACTGAAATGTGCATATATATTATTAAAAGAAAAAATCATTTAGTTTCACTTATGATACTAAATAATGTGGAATATATATATATATATATATATATATATATATGCTGCCAGAGAGGCAAACTTCTATTAATAGTATGCTTGTGCAATATCACTAGCCGTCTGGCCTGTGAGTGGAGTGCCGACATATGGCATAATTGGCTTCGCTCCAATCAGAAGATGTAGGAGGTGCTCCACATTCTGCTTTCAAAATTCAGCAGTAGCAGGCGGCACAAGCCTCAAACGTGGTTGGAGTCCCTGCCCAGGGACCACGGTATTAAAATTAAAAATATATAAGATGTGGCGGTACCCAAAATAAAATATCTCAGGCAGCAAGGTGCAACTATAAATATATAAAGTGTGGCGGCACATATAAAAGAAGAATCACAGGTGGCGAAGTGCTGCCACCGTTAAAGTGCCATCTGGGTCCAATAGACCCAGCAGAACCCATTGTTGGGCCATCTCTGAAAAAAATATGCATCATAAATAATATATAATATACCAATAAAAGTATGCAGATTTGAGCATGGCTATTGAGTGACATAAAAAGGAACGTAATAAACAAATATTTCTAGGGCTGTACAGAAAAACATCCCATTTTTTTTCCCTTTCTGTCTTTCCTCCTTCTAAACCCGCACTTGCTCTTCCTTATAGGACTTTTTACAGCTCTAGTAAGTATAGGAAGAGATCAAAAGATAAAGTAAGAAGCCTACAGATTGCTCCAAGAACAGAAAAGATGATACTCTGTGTCCCTGCCAGTATTCCCGTGATTGGCTTTGTGAAAACTCTGAACAAGGAACCAAATCAGTGCTATTCGCTGCCTGCTGGAGTTGGCCTCATGAGGCCGCCTGCTCCCCGTGGAGAGAGAATAGCCTTCATAAGCAAGAGGCCTCTATTAGCAGCATACAAAGCACAGTCTCCCATTACCGAGTGCCATTATCTCATTAAAGAGACAGCGGAGACAATGAAGACTTTTTTTCTCTCGTTTAAGACTATTGACATATTTCTCCCCATTGAGAATGGCAACACGAGAAAGATAAAGGTATAAAAACAGCCACCAAAAAACAAAGGAAAATTATGCCATGGGAGACAGAGCAACAATATATATAGCAATAGGAATATAAAGAGAGAATAATTCTATTTTTTCCTATTTTAATGTTAACATTAGGAAATTAATAAACTAACGGGAGTCATTTATTGACATGTGTGACTTTATTTGTTATTTTTTTCCGCCTATGCGGCACAGTGTGCTCCAGGCGTGGGTGGTCGGCTTGTATCTTAAGTCCCACTGTGTGCCTAGGAAACCACGGCCAAACTATGCCCACAAAACGACCATTGGATATGGCAGTGAAGAAAGCCATAACTGATAAATACCCTTAGATCGTAAGAAAAAAAGTATATCTTCTGGATTATTTAGATCCCTGGACATCATGTAAAATTTGTTTGAAGACTTCGCTCTTCGTGCCTACTTATGGAAGATGTGATCAATTGATTCAAATTACATTTATATTCTCATAATTATGGGGATTAGAGAAAAGGATCTGCTTTTCATCATCCTAGAAACATTGCCACTCTTGTTCACAGGCTGTGTGTGGTATTGCAGCTCATACTCTTAAAGGGGTACTCTAAACATCTTATCCCCCCCCCCCCGCTGGGGACCCCCGTGATCTTGGCTGCGGCACACCAGACATCCGGAGCACAGAGTGAACTTCGCTCTGTGCTGGATAACTGGCGATGCAGAGACTCGTGACATCACGGTCAGGCCCCGCTTGTGATGTCACAGCCATGCCCCCTCAATACCCCCGTCATGCCCTCTCACATATACTTGCATTGAGGGGGTGGCGTCATGAGCGTGGCGTGGCCGTGATGTCACGTGCCTCTGGCGCTGCACCTGATGCTCTAAAAGAATGCTGGGAGCAGCAGGGAGATCACGGGGTCCCCAGCAGTGGGACCCCCGCGATCAGACATCTTATCCCTTATCATTTGGATAGGTGATAAGATGTCAAGGGGCTGAGTACCCCTTTAAGTTAATTAAGACTGAGTTCTAATACAAGACTGAACCTGTGAACAATAATAGCACTATTTATAGGGGAAGATTACACCTTTACACCTAAATATTGAACAAACCATTTAAAGGGGTATTTCAAATTATAGTAAAATGACATATCACCAAAAATATTCATAACATCATATGATCGGTGTAGGTCCAATCTCTGGGATCCCCACTGATCAGGAAAATAATAGGAACAGAGGTCCCTTCATCAGTTTATCTGCACATCGGAGCTCTTGGCCACCCACTGTGCTGGGAACTGCGACATAGCTCCATTCAGATGAATAGTTGTACCTTAACTCCCTGCATAGTGAGATGTGAGGAGCGTTGCTCTGAAGGCAACATTTGTAAAGAAGCAGCTCTAAACCAGCACTACTACTTCTTCAATCTGAGATTTAGTTTAGATTTCAGCAACTGGAACACCACGACCAGTTTGTGGTATATCCTACCAAAATGCCACCACTTTCTACAGTGCGAAAACACAATTTCATTTAACCTGAATATAAAAGTGTAATATATACACATTTATTTATATATATATATATATATATATATATATATATATATATTTTTTTTTTTTTATTTTTTTTTTTATTGTGCATACAGTTATCTATATTTTTATAAAATATAAAAAAAAAATTTAAATGTTGTATTTTAGAATCGGTCAGACTAAACTGCTACAGAAAATAAAAAAGGAAAAAAAACATTAAAAGGAAGAAAAGTGTACAATATAATATGACATTTCCAGATAAATATCATGCATTGCTCATTATAATTTAAGGTTCTATTATAAAAAGATGACTTTGAAAAACTATCAATAAATATTCCATTTTGCGGTAGCTGACTGTAAATCAAATGAACTTTTCCTGAGGTAGACAAAATATTAAAAGTGCATCACAGCTTTTAACATAAAATTACTCATCTGGATCAGGAAATACTGAGGTAAGATAATGTGAAATATTCGCATCCACCTGCCTGAGATTCGGGCTGCTCATAAATCAATCATAAGGATACAATTGTGTTCATTTAATCCTATGCTTGATAGCATATTCATATCAGAATAATGTATAACACACAAACATATAAAGAATTGCTGCATAGTCCTATATCCTGAACTGTATACTTCATTGTCCCTTCCTTAAACTATATTTAAAGAATAGCAGGTTCCCTGGAAGCACAAGGTTCCTGGTGTCAGATTATGGCACCATCTCATTATTTCTAGACATGTTTGGCAACTACTAGTTTACTCAATAAATTCCAGAACTCACCAGCTTTTACAGCTAAAATTCTCCAGGGAATCTATAGTCACACAAGAAATCGAGATAGAGCTTTCACTTACTATAGTACTCTCTGTAAAGAACATATCTATTCTAACCTTCTGTATACTGTTCTCCTGAAATCCTTCACACACACACTTATCTTTCCCAGAAAATGTCCAGGTCCCATTAGGGTTCTTCATTGAGCCTGCACCCATTCTAGAATATACCATAGAGGCAGAGGTGTAACTTGTTGCTTCTGGGCCCTGATGCAAAACAGGAAACTGGGCCCCATACACCAATTACAATACAGTACTGGTCTTTTATAGGGCAGTTTGAGGCCCCTTTAGACACCAAGACCCTGGTGCAACTGTAACCTCTGCTACCTCTATAGCTACAAACCTGCATAGAGGCCTCATCCATTCTAGTATACACCATAGAGGCTTCACCCATTCTTATATTCACCTTAGAGGCTTCACTCATTTTTGTATGCACAACAGAGGCTCCACCAATTCAAGTATGCACAACAGAGTCTCCACCAATTCTAGGATGCACAACAGAGATCCACCCATTCTAGTATAAACAACAGAAGCTCCACCGATTCTAGTATGCACGATAGAGGCTTCATAAATTCGAATATGAACAACAAAGGCTCCACCCATTCTAGAATTCACAACTAAGACTCCACCCATTTAGATATGTACCTACAATAGCAGATGTCCATTTTTCTCTTAAAAAGTCAATGGGGAAGATAAAATAAATAAATACATAAACAAACAAATAAATAAATAAACACATAAAAATAAATAAATATATAAGTATCAGTGACCAATCTGCAACCTAATTACACATGTTGTTGAATCAAAAATTAGCCACTGGTCGTGGATTTTAAAGGAGAACTCCTTCCCTAGACATCCCCAATGGATTGGGGGTAAGATGTCTGATCATGGGGGTCCCGCCGCTGGGACCCCCCACAATCTTCCTACAGCACCTGGCATTCGTTTGAAATTCTGGCTGCGGCACAGGAGGCTTGTGACATCACAGTCATGCCCCCTCAATGCTAGTTTATGGGAGGGGGCATGGCAGCCGTCATGAGGGGGCATGGCCATGACATCACTGGATGACTGCAGTGCCACAGCAGAAATTGTGGGGGTTCCCAGCGGCGGTCCCACTGGCGGGACCCCCGCGATCAGACATATTATCCCCTATCCTTTGGATAGGGGATGAGATGTCTAGGGGTGAAGTACCCCTTTAATGTTACAAATTTAGGCAATGGCTGAGCTGATACAAGTGTTGTTTTCCATTTAGAGGAGCTCCACTGGCAAAGCCCATTCATATTAAGGAAGTTGAGCGGAGAAATAAATCTTGCATGTCCTAATTTGCATGTCCTGGACTCTATTCAAAGCCAATGGGACCCGAGAGTGTCCGTTCTGCACCGGAGAACAACGCCAGTGTGCATGTATCCTAAGATGCCACATACACTTTTATATGTAGTTAATATATTGTAGATTAAAATTCTTTAACCTACTTGTCCTATATCAGCAGTCTCCAAAACTGTGAACCTCCAGGGGTTGCAAAACTACAACTCCCACCATGCCCGGACAGCCAACGGCTGTCCGGGCATGGTGGGAGTTGTAGTTTTGCAATCCCTGGAGGTCCACAGTTTGGAGACCAATCTCCTATATACTAACATTTGTAATACTAAAATATTAGTCCTACAATTTACAAAAGGAATCCTTTTCATTCCCAAGTGACTTTTGACCATACATGGTTGGAGGGAAGACGCTGATATTTAAGAAATAACTTACACTAAAGTCAATTCGATGGGCCGTTTTACATTAAGCAAAACCAGATATGACATTTTCTTTTAAAAGGTCTACACGGCGACAGACGGGAAAAAAAAAAAAGAACGCCCTAAATGGTTCACTTAAGAATGGCTGTTGAGCTCGACTGCCTTTTTAATATATGTACTGTTTTTAAGAGAAAGACAGTAATACTGGAGATGTTTTTTCCAGTATAAATCTCTGGCGAGGAACTGGGTATTTTCAAGATCAGTTACATAGCATACTCCAGGAATGATTAAAGTGTCTCGCGCAGTACTTTCAATGATATACTATTGGAGAGAAGGCACCGGCGCTCTGTGGTATAAGAATTCATGCTGTGATTAATAGGTTACAATCTGTTCCGGGATGATGTTTTATAATACTGTTTTATAATACACAGCTCACTTATTACAGGACGCGCTGGAAATTTTTTCTGTCAATCTCTTTCGAAAGACATGTCCGGCACATAATGCACGCTACAAAAAAAAAAAAAAAAAACACGAGTGACCTCTCAGATAACAGCGTTCACACAGACGTTCAAACGTGGCTCATCTGCCATAAATGACAAGAAAAATACTATAGGTTATTGGAAAAGAGCAAATTCCAGACAGTGTTAATGGGGTACTCTGGTGCCAGAATGTTAAACAGATTTGTAAATCACTTCTATAAAAAAAATCTTAAACCTTCCAGTACTTTTTAGGGGCTGTATACTACAGAGAAAATGCTTTTCTTTTTGAATTTCTCTTTTGTCACGACCACAGTGCTCTCTGCTGACCTCTGCTGTCCATTTTAGGAACTGTCCAGAGCAGGAGAAAGTCCCCATAGCAAACATATGCTGCTCTGGACAGTTCTTAAAATGGACAGCAGAGGTCGGCAGAGAGCACTGTGGTCGTGACAGAAGAGAAATCAAAAAAGAAAAGCATTTCTTCTGTAGTATACAGCCCCTAAAAAGTACTGGAAGGATTAAGATTTTTTTATAGAAGTCATTTACAAATCTGTTTAACTTTCTGGCACCAATTGATTAAAAAAAAAAATTTCCACCGGGGTAACCCTTTAATGTCTAAAGATCGTATTTTTACTCAATTGTAATTTTTTTTGTTTTGTTAAGGGGAACTCAAACTTATCCCCACTGGGTAGAAGGATAAGTGTCTGATCGCAGGGAGTCCGATCACGGGGACCCCTGTTATCTCCTAGGGCCCTGATACCTACCTGTCCTCGTTTGGAGATAAGTGCCAGTGACTGCCTGCTCAGTCAATCAGTGGCTAAGTGGGATCCCAGGGGACAGGTAAGTATTGCGGCCCCGAACATTAGTTCACAAGGGCACCTAGTGGACGAACCCTTGTGTTCAGGCAAAAGCAAGGAATATCCAGCGCGATGGGATGCAAGCAGGAATCTTTATTTCGGACACATGGTCAGCACATAAAACCAACGCGTTTCAGGCACTAACCTACTGTCCTGTAGCTAGGGTAAAGGTTCCATTCCTCAGAGTACTCCTTAATTGTATGGTCGCATACAATGCATTTACAGCATGTTTTACGCTGTGGATGCGTCAAAGGCAGTCACAGAGCGGTGGCACAGTGACAGCAGAGTGAGCTTCCAGCTGTAGCCAGGTAGCTCTGTGTTTACGCCCATAGCGGCAGATTTCCTGCTGGCAGTCACGTCCAGACACACAGAGTTACCCAGCCGCAGCAGGGAGCTTGCTCTGTTGTCGTTCTGAGAAATATTCTGTGAATGTGCTGTGTGTGACCCGGCCCTAAAGTAGTTGTCCTTTTTCGACAACCCCTTCTTGTTAGAGAGGACCCATGACAATATGCTAGTCACAAAGTGTCCCCCTGCTGGGACCCCCAGTTATGAGCTACAATCTTTAGGGCTACATTCACACTACAGAAAGTCCACTCAGAAAATGTCATTGTTTTCAAAAAATTTACAGAAATTCTTAAAAAAAAATATGTTTAACATAAAATCTTGATTGAAAGAATAGATCATTTTCTGAAGAGAAATTTCTCTTAAGATGCCTCTAAACCTTCAATAGCTGTCAGATCAATGTTCCTTCAGGTGACAGCTATGTCTTATGATCTCTTATAAACTAGAACATTTGGCACAACAGCAGACCGGATTACATACTGGGAAATATAGTTTGTCACAAGCTGAGGACTTACAGAGGGAAACCAATTCTTTGGAGAAAAGTACCTCAAATAAAATAACTTATGTGCTGGTTTCAACATACAAAAAAGTAGATGCCCAATGCCAGAAAGATTTTCTATAATTTACACCAGAAACCAGGCATGCACCCAGGGCTAGTGCAAGGATTTTTGCCACCCTAGGCAAAAGCTAATTTTGCAGCACCATGACTCTGCCCACTTGCCCACCATTTAACATGCCCCACCTTACTACTGGGGAGACACACCTCCTGCCCATGTAATCACCTTTCTACTGGGGTGACACACTGTAACAAACCACCTCCTCATGTAATCTCCTTACTACTGGGGTGACACACTGTAACAAACCACCTCCTCATGTAATCTCCTTACTACTGGGGTGACACACTGTAACAAACCACCTCCTCATGTAATCTCCTTACTACTGGGGTGACACACTGTAACAAACCACCTCCTCATGTAATCTCCTTACTACTGGGGTGACACACTGTAACAAACCACCTCCTCATGTAATTACCTTACTACTGGGGTGACACACTGTAGCAAACCACCTCCGCATGTAATCTCCTTACTACTGGGGTGACACACTGTAACAAACCTCCTCCTCATGTAATCTTCACCCCCAGGACGAAGGACAACCCCAAACGTACGTTGGGGTGGCGTCTCTCCAGCGGTCCCTCTTGTATTTGCACTTTGATTCTATTTATTGGTATGTATACTGTCTCTAGGCACTTTATAGTTGTTGAGGTATATCCTCTATGGGATTGTGCAATAGAATGAGCAGTAGTACAACGTATGAAATGTATTTAATACTATAGTTTACATTGTGGACTTTCTGGAGTGACGCCCTCTTTTCCACCACAAGTTGTTTTCTCCCTCTGTATGATGTCTTTTCTTGTTTTTAATATGTAATGAATTATTAATAAAGTCAAATTTTTATCCATTTATTACTCCATCCCGTTCCTTTGTATTTGTTCTTAGTATAAGGAGTGTATAGTAGGGCCATATGTGTTACGCCGAGCGCTCCGGGTCCCCGCTCCTCCCCGAAGCGCTCGCTACACTCTCGCTACTGCAGCGCTCCGGTCAGATCCACTGACCCGGTGCGCTGCGATACCGCCTCCAGCCGGGATGCGATTCGCGATGCGGGTGGCGCCCGCTCGCGATGCGCACCCCGGCTCCCGTACCTGACTCGCTCTCCGTCGGTCCTGTCCCGGCGCGCGCGGCCCCGCTCCCTAGGGCGCGCGCGCGCCGGGTCTCTGCGATTTAAAGGGCCACTGCGCCGCTGATTGGCGCAAGTGGTTCTAATTAGTGTGTTCACCTGTGCACTCCCTATGTATACCTCACTTCCCCTGCACTCCCTCGCCGGATCTTGTTGCCATTGTGCCAGTGAAAGCGTTTCCTTGTGTGTTCCTAGCCTGTGTTCCAGACCTCCTGCCGTTGCCCCTGACTACGATCCTTGCTGCCTGCCCCGACCTTCTGCTACGTCCGACCTTGCTTCTGTCTACTCCCTTGTACCGCGCCTATCTTCAGCAGTCAGAGAGGTTGAGCCGTTGCTAGTGGATACGACCTGGTCACTACCGCCGCAGCAAGACCATCCCGCTTTGCGGCGGGCTCTGGTGAAAACCAGTAGTGACTTAGAACCGGTCCACTAGCACGGTCCACGCCAATCCCTCTCTGGCACAGAGGATCCACCTCCTGCCAGCCGGCATCGTGACAATATGTAACAACACTATATATATAGGTATCATAGATCCCTAATTATAATAATATATAATATATTGTGCCATAATTTTAGTTATTACTACTGGGGTGACGCACTGTAACAAACCACCTCCTCATGTAATCACCTTACTACAGGGGTGACACACTGTAACAAACCACCTCCTCATGTAATCTCCTTACTACTGGGGTGACACACTGTAACAAACCTCCTCCTCATGTAATCTTCATACTAACGGGTGACACACTGTAACAAACCCCCTCCCCATGTAATTTCCTTACTACTAGGGTGACACACTGTAACAAACCTCCTCCTGATGTAATCTCCCTACTACTGTGGTGAAACCCTGTAACGAACCTCCTCATCATGTAATCACCTTACTACTAGGGTGACACACTGTAGCAAGCCCCCTCCGTATGTAATTACCTTACTACTGGGGTGACACACTGTAGCAAACCTCCTCCTCATCTAATCTCCTTACTACTAGGGTGACACACTGTAACAAACCTCCTCCTCATGTAATCTCCTTACTACTAGGGTGACACACTGTAACAAACCTCCTCCTCATGTAATCTCCTTACTACAGGGGTGACACACTGTAGCAAACCTCCTCCTCATGTAATCTCCTTACTACTGGGGTGACACACTGTAACAAACCTCCTCCCCATGTAATCTTCTTACTACTAGGGTGACACACTGTAGCAAGCCCCCTCCTCATGTACTTAGCTTACTACTAGGGTGACACACTGTAACAAATCTCCTCCTCATGTAATATCCTTACTGTCACGATTCGGCTTCCAGGTAGTGGATCCTCTGTGTCAGCGAGGGATTGGCGTGGACCGTGCTAGTGGACCGGTTCTAAGAGGCTACTGGTTTTCACCAGAGCCCGCCGCAAAGCGGGATGGTCTTGCTGCGGCAGTAGCAACCAGGTCGTATCCACTAGCAACGGCTCTACCTCGCTGACTGCTGAGAAGGCGTGGGACAGAAGGACTAGGCAGAGGCAAGGTCAGACGTAGCAGAAGGTCGGGGGCAGGCGGCAAGGTTCGTAGTCAGGATGGGTAGCAGAAGTTCAGGTACACAGGCTTTGGACACACTAAACGCTTTCACTGGCACAAGGCAACAAGATCCGGCAAGGGAGTGCATGGGAGGAGGTCAGATAAAGGCAGGGAGCAGATGGGAGCCAATTAAGCTAATTGGGCCAGGCACCAATCATTGGTGCGCTGGCCCTTTAAGTCGCAGAGAGCTGGCGCGCGCGCGCCCTAGAGAGCGGAGCCGCGCGCGCCAGCAGATGACAGCAGGGGACCGGGACGGGTAAGTGACCTGGGATGCGATTCGCGAGCGGGCGCGTCCCGCTGTGCGAATCGCATCCCCGACGGCCATGACAGTGCAGCGCTCCCGGTCAGCGGGACTGACCGGGGCGCTGCGGGGAGAGAGACGCCGTGAGCGCTCCGGGGAGGAGCGGGGACCCGGAGCGCTAGGCGTAACAGTACCCCCCCCCTTAGGTCTCCCCTTTTCTTTGACCGGCAACTGCCTCCCCTGGGATGAGGACACCGGGAAAGAATGGAGGGTTTCCTCAACGGCAGGCAGTACAGCAGGAGTGGGAATGGGGAGGGAGGGCAGAGGGCGAAGCCTGGCATGGGGCAGAGTGACACCAGGACGGGGGCCATGAGGAGGCACAGAGGTTTGCCTGACGGGACTGGGAGGGGGGGAGAGGCACTTCCTATGGCAGGCAGAGTCCCAGTTCTTTATCTCCCCGGTGGTCCAATCAAGGGTGGGGGAATGAAGCCGGAGCCATGGCAGACCGAGGAGGACCTCAGAGGTACAACTGGGGAGAATGAAGAACTCAATCCTTTCGTGGTGGGGTCCGATAGACATCAGGAGGGGTTCTGTGCGGAAACGCACGGTGCAGTCCAATCTGGCTCCGTTGACCGCGGAAATGTAGAGCGGTTTGGCGAGACGGGTCACCGGGATGCTGAATTTATTAACAAAGGACTCCAAAATAAAATTCCCGGAGGCACCAGAGTCCAAGCAGGCCACGGCTGAGAGGGAGGAGTTGGCTGTAGGAGAAATCCGCACGGGCACCGTGAGACGTGGAGAAGAAGACTTAGAACCAAGAGATGCCACACCCACGTGAGCTGGGTGCGTGCGTGCGTTTCCCAGGCGTGGAGGACGGATAGGGCAATCCACCAAGAAATGCTCGGTACTGGCACAGTACAGACAGAGATTTTCTTCTCTACGGCGATTCCTCTCTTCCTGGGTCAGGCGAGACCGATCCACTTGCATGGCCTCCTCGGCGGGAGGCCCAGGCATAGACTGCAAAGGATGCTGTGGGAGAGGTGCCCAGAGATCTAAGTCTTTTTCCTGGCGGAGCTCTTGGTGTCGCTCAGAAAAACGCATGTCAATGCGGGTAGCCAAATGGATGAGTTCTTGGAGGTTGGCAGGAATCTCTCGTGCGGCCAGCACATCCTTGATGCGACTGGATAGGCCTTTTTTAAAGGTCGCGCAGAGAGCCTCATTATTCCAGGATAGTTCAGAAGCAAAAGTACGGAATTGTATGGCGTACTCGCCAACGGAAGAATTACCCTGGACCAGGTTCAGCAGGGCAGTCTCAGCAGAAGAGGCTCGGGCAGGTTCCTCAAAGACACTTCGGACTTCAGCAAAGAAGGACTGGACTGTGGCTGTGGCAGGATCATTGCGGTCCCAGAGCGGTGTGGCCCAAGACAAGGCCTTTCCTGAAAGAAGGCTTACTACGAACGCCACCTTAGACCGTTCTGTAGGAAACAAGTCTGACAACATCTCCATATGCAGGGAACACTGAGACAAAAATCCACGGCAGAGTCTGGAGTCCCCATCAAATTTGTCCGGCAGGGACAAGCGGAGGTTAGGAGCGGCCACTCGCTGCGGAGGAGGTGCAGGAGCTGGCGGAGGAGATGGTTGCTGCTGTAGCAGAGGCAGAATTTGCTGTAACATGGCGGTCAACTGCGACAGCTGCTGTCCTTGTTGGGCAATCTGCTGCGATTGCTGAGCGACCACCGTGGGAAGATCAGCGAGACTTGGCAGCGGCACCTCAGCGGGATCCATGGCCGGATCTACTGTCACGATTCGGCTTCCAGGTAGTGGATCCTCTGTGTCAGCGAGGGATTGGCGTGGACCGTGCTAGTGGACCGGTTCTAAGAGGCTACTGGTTTTCACCAGAGCCCGCCGCAAAGCGGGATGGTCTTGCTGCGGCAGTAGCAACCAGGTCGTATCCACTAGCAACGGCTCTACCTCGCTGACTGCTGAGAAGGCGTGGGACAGAAGGACTAGGCAGAGGCAAGGTCAGACGTAGCAGAAGGTCGGGGGCAGGCGGCAAGGTTCGTAGTCAGGATGGGTAGCAGAAGTTCAGGTACACAGGCTTTGGACACACTAAACGCTTTCACTGGCACAAGGCAACAAGATCCGGCAAGGGAGTGCATGGGAGGAGGTCAGATAAAGGCAGGGAGCAGATGGGAGCCAATTAAGCTAATTGGGCCAGGCACCAATCATTGGTGCGCTGGCCCTTTAAGTCGCAGAGAGCTGGCGCGCGCGCGCCCTAGAGAGCGGAGCCGCGCGCGCCAGCAGATGACAGCAGGGGACCGGGACGGGTAAGTGACCTGGGATGCGATTCGCGAGCGGGCGCGTCCCGCTGTGCGAATCGCATCCCCGACGGCCATGACAGTGCAGCGCTCCCGGTCAGCGGGACTGACCGGGGCGCTGCGGGGAGAGAGACGCCGTGAGCGCTCCGGGGAGGAGCGGGGACCCGGAGCGCTAGGCGTAACACTTACTACCTGGGTGACACACTGTAACAAACCTCCTCCTCGTGTAATATCCTTACTAATGGGGTGACACACTGTAACAAACCTCCTTCTCATGTAATATCTTTACTGATGGGGTGAAACACTGTAACAAACCTCCTCCTCATGTAATTAGCTTACTATTGAGGTGACACACTGTAACAAACGTCCTCCTCATGTAATTAGCTTACTACTGGGTGACACACTGTAACAAACCCCCTGCTCATGTAATTAGCTTAATACTGCGGTGACACACTGTAACAAACCCCCTCCTTATGTAATTACATTACTACTTGGGTGGCACACTGTAACAAACCCCCTCCTTATGTAATTACATTACTACTGGGGTGGCACACATCAGCGGGGGTTATGGTGGTGCTGCTGGCTGAGCTGGTTGAGTGAGTGGTTCAGATAGTGGCTGGATAACTTTATTGTGGCGGTCAGAGCAGCGCCCCCATCAAGAGGGTGCTCTAGGCGGCTGCCTATTTTGCCTATTGGCAGAGTGGGCCCTGCATGCACCTCTTAATATAATTTGTACCATCTTACTCCAGCAAAGATTAGCTAAATCCCGGCAAAGTATCACCATGTCAAGTCTATCATCAGCTGATAAATCCTGTCGTATACTGGAACCCGAGTTCATGAAAACTCAGTCATAAGCAAATGATTTATTTACTTATAAGAAATAAAACTTTACAGTGTTGCAGCTTGCAAATAACTCATAAGTATGTCTCATTTACTCCAAGCATCTAGACACTAAATGAAATAGGATGTAATTGCAATTATTGTCAACACTTGAATGGTTTCCAGGGGCTTTTCAAGCTGGGTAGGCAAATTTAAGTGTATTGTATACAGCAATTTATACGGCAAGTGTAAGAAAGCTTAGTCATGAACACATTTACTGAGAGACGAATGTTCAATTACACATTACAGAAATCTATGAAGAAGAGATGTAGCATGTGATGTATGAAATTAATATTTGGCGTGAGGTCTAGTTTGAGGATTACTCACTATTGGGCAATTTAATTAACTAATGAAGTATGGCCACCAAGGACTCACAGCCCTCCAGACCTCACTGGCACATCATCCATCGTCTGGTAAACTGTGGATCCAAGGACCCAGTGTTTCATTGTAGAAATCCACTGAAAGAAAAGATCAACACCTAAGGCTGAGTTCACACTGCATAAAGGGAAGCATCGCTTCTTGGCCTTTTGGCTAAGATCAAGTGTAGTATCTGTTCTTATCAGTGGTTTAGTCTTTGCCATTGATGTAGGATCGATGCTGCATGGAGGGGGCAGGTGTACCGGGGCGTTCCGGGGCTGGTTCTGAGGAATCAGCTTGATAGCTGCCCTGATGTGATCTGTTTCCTCCGGGTCTCGCCATGAGGTAGAGGGGTGTAGAGCCGAGGTACTTCTGTGCTTCAGGGAGTGTTGACCCTGAGGTGCCAAAACTCACTGGGTGTTATAACTCAGTGAGTGAAAGCACTGCACCATTACGCTTCACCTTTGGCAATCACCCTTGGTATCCCGGCCTATGACCGGGCAGTATATCTGCACTCGTCCACTTATTTATTATTTTTTTGTTTGTCACTGTGCCACGTTTGTGTCTTTATTTGTACACAGGATTGTCAGAATGCGGTAGCCCTCCTGGCAGTCTAGGGGAGACGTGGGTGGCCATTAGGTTCCTCACCTCCCTGCAACCCCTGGGCATCTTGGCTTTGGTCAAGATGCCACCAGTATACGGCTCCTCGGCTGATATCTTGGTTGAAGCCAGGAGCATTTTCGGCCCATTAGTAGAAAAGGGGCATCGAACCTGGATCCTTGCAGGTGCTTTTTGGCCCGGAGGTGAAGGGTAGGTTTGTTGGGGGGCTTCTCTCCTGTTGGAGAAGGGCTTAGCGATAGACCGCATCCTTTCTGCACGTTTTTTTTACTGTGACACGTTTGCACTTTTTCTTGCACTTTGGGTGATAGAGAGCAAATGCCTCGGCAAAGAAAATAAATAAATAAAGGGAAGCTTTGTTGTCAGAGGTATATATTGGGAAGACACTTAAACTATACGTTTGATATGTCAACTATATAGACATACAGTCAGATGCAGCCTCCTGCCTACCGTTTGTACTCCAGAAGAAGGCCCTGGGGATCCTCCAATGGCAGTTTATATAATATAACTTTTCATAAACAGATAGATCTTTGAGATCTTCTTCAGGAAACCAGTTAGTTCAGGCTCTGTAGTCAGTCTTCCTCTTTCCCTTCTCAGCACCCTGCATAGAAATGGTATTATGGACAGTAGGGCCTCCTCCCTACCATTTGCACTCAGCAAAAAGCCCCACGGGACCCACAAATTTTAGTATATATGGTAGCTGTCTATAAATGGCTAGTTATTTGGGATCTTCCCCGGGAAACCAGGCAGTTCAGGTTCTGTAGTCAGTCTTTTGCTTCTCCTCAGCACCCTCCAGAACTGTGGTATTGCTGGCAGTCACTGGGCACACATTTAAATTCACATTTGTATTCTTAGTAAGAGAAGAAAAAGAAGGAAAGAAATAGGCAGCACAACTGTTTTCAGGAGCCCTGACTTTCTGCTTTGAGAAGTTCCATCACCCCTAGTTTATATTTATATAGAAGCAAAACTGCCCTGCTCCCCCAAAAGAAGCTCCAAAAGAAGTGAAGTTTCCAGTTTCCATTTACTTCAATGGGGAATGTTTAATAACAGTGCTGAAAAATGCAGCACAAAAGAAGCCCTGTTTCCTGCACCCCTATACTTCAATGGGGAATTACAATATGGGACATCTCTCTTCTTTTTTTCAGTGCCACTTTTTGCTATTCCTCAATTATGTAAATTTTGACTGTTGACCAGTACAGTGACCCCCTGACCTACGATGGCCCCAAAATACGATCATTTCAACATACGATGGCCTCTCAGAGGCCATCGCATGTTGAAGGCGGCATCATAATACAATGCTTTTGTATGTCGGGGCCATCGCATAAACGGCTATCCGGCAACTCAGACTGCTTAAGCTGCCACCGGATAGCCGTTTAGCCCCGTTTAGCCCCTTGTGGTCCGCTGATGATCACCTTACCTGTCCTCGGGGCTCTGGCGCATCCTCTTCGGGATCCCCGGCATCGTCGACGCTCTCCATCGTTGTCATCACATCGATGCGCACGCCGTCCCGTCATCCAATAGGAGCAGCGTGCGTAGCTACGTGATGGCGGCGACGGAGAGCGAGGATGCTGGGGAAGCAGAGGCCTTGCCGGAGCGTCGTGAACACCCCGGGGACGCGGCGACATCCAGGGCAGCGGTGACGAGCGGTGATGGTCCGGGTACACGTGATTATAACCTTCAATACCAGTGGTCTTCAACATGCTGGGTGTTGTAGTTTTGCAACATCTGGAGGTCCGCAGTTTGTTGACCACTGTCCTATACTTTACATTGCACGGATCCCTCAACATACGATGGTTTCAACAAACGATGGTCCATTTGGAACGGATTACCATCGTATGTTGAGGAACCACTGTATGTGTTATTTTATCACATTCCCCCAATACATATTTGCAGAGGTACTGGCATAATCCCACTTGACAAAAAAATTCCTAAAAAAAATCTCCTAAATGCAGACAGCCAATAATAAACCAGTACTGAAAGCTGGAATATTTCTAGGAGCCCCGCGATGTAGTGGGACACGGCACGCCAGCTCATAGGATGTTTCCCCATATTTATAAATATTTATATCTGTCTTGCAAATAGGTAGAATTTTGAAGCTGTACGCACCAAGGAATTTCTAGCACCCTATGTATCCCTTTCCCTTACAGATTAATGGCAATTTTGAATGTGACAGCACGTATAGCAAGTTTGCTTATTAAATGATGCACATAAAACGCTTTACTAGTCTACAGAAGTAAAAAAAGAAAAAAAAAGGACATTTCACGAGAAGGATAATTGTCCTCTCAGTATCTGCTCCCTTGGCTTGAATTTGCAAGCCGTTTCTTTTCAGCTCTCCACTCTTCTTCAAATATATTCCTACATAAAGCTTCAAACCTCACACTGGCAAGTTTGTATCTTTGCAATTTAAATTCAGTCACTGTATCTCTCTGACAAAGGATACCAAACGGAGGGGGGAAGGCCATTCAAGCTGTTGACTGCAGGCATTTAAGATTTAATGGCAGCCCATGTCTGCTGGTGACTTTCAAGAAGAGGATATTATAAGTGGTGAGACAGGCTAAATTGTGGGTTTAGTCATCTGAAACGTTGATACATGCCAAAATGAAGACTTATGTCCACATAAGCATGTTAAGTGGATTGTGTCGGGAGAAATCCCCACATGGGATCAAATTATATAACTGTTTTCAATAAAGATCACATGCAGATAGTCTCCATGGCCTCATGGAAAATTGAATATATTTGCTGTGCCCGGACTGACGCATGGAGGAGAGTGTTGGATAAGAAAACAGGCTGAGGTTTCGACATCTAAGGCGACTGTCCCCAGAGGAAGAACACGGATATTTTTTAAATGCCATATTGTGCATTCTGCACTTACCAAACATTAAATTTAAGAGACAGGCAGAACGGAGAATAAAAGTCATATCTGTCAGGACTAGAGATAGGGCAGCGACGCACCAACAGCGAAAAAGGGCCTTGTGTTAATCAAATGACTTTTTATGTTAATTAAACTGACAATGTTAAATGTATAAAGGTATCGCTTACATGGACATAATTCTACAACTAAAAGAATTATTAGAAAGAAAAGGAAAATAAATACATTTTATCATTAAAATGTTATATTGCATAAATAGGGGGGGGGGGGTCTGGGTTCTAGTAAATAAAAATAAATACAAAAAGCCATACATGGCTAAGAGAAAAAGAAATAGTAGCCTTTTATTGCATTCCAAATCTGCACCATCTCTTCACCCTGGGGCTGCTTGTAGAGATTCTTAAAACAATGTTGGTGTCTGGTATCCATGCATGTCCACAGACATAAAGAACGGGCTGTAGATTGCTTTATACTATAGATCAGAGCTATTAGCACCATGAACAAAGTGATCTGTGACTGTAGCATAACAGGACATGTGGTTGCCGAGCAGAGATACCAATCCGGACTGTGTTCCCAACCGCAACGAGGTACTCAACCTAGGGGTTCTCCCAATGAAGCAAATCATTTTATGAAAGCAGCCAAAATGAGGATCAACTAGTCACCATGGTTGGGGATGCTGGAACCCCAGTGATCAGCATAGATAGCCATGGAAAGATGAAGGTGGTCTAGAACTAGTACCAATTCAAGTAAACTACAACAAGAGTTGATCTTTCCATCAGCCTTCTTGTCTGGCTTATTCAGGGGTGCTAATAGAGGACCATGCCTCTTAAAATGTTTAAATTCCCAAAAAGATCACCTGGACATCAGTTGTTCCATTATACAATCCCTTTTAGCAACAGGAACAGTACAATAAGGTGCATCTATCATTGCTTCAGCATAACATTCCTTAAAGGGCTTCTCCAGGACTTTTTTTCTTAAAGGGTACTCTGGTGGAAAAAATGTTTTCCAAATGAACTGGTGCCAGAAAGTTAAACAGATTTGTAAATGAATTCTATTAAAAAAATCTTAATCCTTCCAGTACTTTTCTGTCTGATTACAGTGCTCTCTGCTGACACCTCTGTCCATGTCAGGAACTGTCCAGAGCAGGATAGGATTGCTATGGGAATTTGCTCCTGCTCTGGACAGTTCCTGACATGGACAGAGGTGTCAGCAGAGAGCACTATAGTCAAACTGGAAATAACTACACAACTTCCTCCGGAGCATGCAGCATCTGATAAGTACTGGAAGGATAAAGATTTTTTAATAGAAGTAATTTATAAATCTGGTTAATCTACTGGAGCCAGTTGATCTGAAATGTACCCCTTTAATGGCCAATCTTCAGATAGGTCATCAAATATCTGACTGGTGGGGGTCCAACACCTGACAACCCCTGCTGATTAGCTGTTTTCCAGAGCCACGCTGGTTTCATATAGTAAAAACCAAGAGAAAGCTCTGTGCATTGTGTGTTCAATAACACGGCCATTATACATTGTATGGAGTTGTCTGCTAATTAGTTTTTGTTTAACAGTATTTTACTGTAAACTGTTGATTGGGGGGATGGTGTCAAATATCAGATTTTCACTGATCAGATCTTGATGACTGTGCACCAATAAACAAAGTCTCAGAAAATCCCTGGATTTTATTTTTCAATCTTAACTTCCTGATACAACCAATAGAATCACATCATTCATGTATCCCTCGGTCCCCGCAGCTGCTTCCTAGACCGTCGGTTCTGAGTGACATATTTCTCCCTGTCTGTGTATAGAGAGACGCATCACTGGTGCCAGTGGTGTAGGGAGCAGCCATCAGGACTCTACCACACAATTATAGTTACCCAGGACCCTTGCCTATTTATAAACCATGATTTCTCTGAATTGCTAGAACATTTTATAGTAAACACTATAGTGTAGGCAAAGAACATAACCTCAGCACTAGCAGTTAGTGTGAATGGTGATGAGCAGCAGAGATGGGTAACTGGCGTGCCGGGGGCTGCTCTTACATGGAATGAAAGCACTGTATAATTGTGAGTAGAGAGAAACAAGTATCGCACTCACCCAATGTTGATAGAATCAAAAGTTGCTTTATAACTTGGTCCTCAGTACAACAGCAGATAGGGAGACAGAAGAAAGGTCAGGAGGTCAGCGGAGCTTGTGGGTCCGACGATCCTGTACTTGCCGCAAAACAGGACTGTCAGACCCACGAGATCCACTGACCTCCTGACCTATCTTTTCTCTCCTTCCCGCTATGTAATAAAGCAACTTTTTGATCGCATCAGCATCGGGTGAGTGCAATACTTATTTTTCTACTTACAATCTGCTAATGTGTCAGGATCGGGCTCCCAGCACCTTAAAGGGGTATTCCAGGAAAAAACTTTTTTTATATATATATATATATATATATATATATATATCAACTGGCTCCAGAAAGTTAAACAGATTTGTAAATTACTTCTATTAAAAAATCTTAATCCTTTCAATAATTATCAGCTGCTGAAGTTGAGTTGTTGTTTTCTGCCTGGCAGCAGTGCTCTCTGCTGACATCTCTGCTTGTCTCGGGAACTGCACAGAGTAGAAGAGGTTTGCTATGGGCATTTGCTTCTAAACTGGGCGGTTCCCGAGACATGTGTCATCAGAGAGCACTTAGACAGAAAAGAACAACTCAACTTCAGCAGTTCACAAGTACTGAAAGGATTAAGATTTTTTAATAGAAGTAATTTACAAATCTGTTTACCTTTCTGGAGCCAGTTGATATATATAAAAAAAGTTTTCTCTGGATAACCCCTTTAAAGGGGTACTTCACTGGAGTACCACTTTAATGCTGCTTGAGGTTTAGCAGCATAAAACAGGTGACAGGTTCCCTGTTTCCCATATGTGATCTTTTGACAGTAAAAATATATAATAATATATAACCTTTAATCAATTCTTCAATTATGCCAAGTTTCTGGGTAGTAAACACAATTATATATATGTGTGTATTATATAATATAGTCATAATACACATGACAGGTAGTCATATACATTGAAATAAATGAAACTAAAAGATCAAGACTCTTATATTGCCTTTTTATTACATGTACTGTAAAGCTTACCGGAAGCTAACAGATAATAGAAAGGAATCACAATTGATCTTGAAAGCCGTGTGATAATTATTACTGAACTTCCTGGAACCTACCCAAAATCAACAGAATAACAAAGCACAGATGGAGTTGTTTAGAAGGCAAATAATTGGCTTGACACCAATTCAAGACTAATTAAAACCTGCTAATTTACCATTGTGCACCATATTGAATATAATCAGTTTACACTCACATCTATAAACTGTAATATACGGCATGCTAATAGAGTCTTTGCCGCTACTTCTGTGTTGGCTAATTGTAAGCATTCCAAGATACGCCTGTCGCCTAATTTTATGACATTCTCCTACAATGGTTTATGCTCAGCCCGAGAGTTACAGCACGTATTTACACAACTATATTTATTCAATATTTACCACCTGCGTCTCACAGGGAAATATCATGTAGCAGGAAGAAAAGGAATGTCAAAAAAGTTTCTCCGTTCCGAAAAGGAAATATCACTTCAGCTCGCTACACGCACCGTGTTCCGACTTGTCATAAAGTGTAAAAATCTACAGAACCATTTTGTCTAACTACAGAGCAGTCGTTTAAGAGATATAAAAACTGGTAACACCTGTAGGTGTTAGGGAAGTTAATATGTACAATGTGTCTCTCCCGGTCTAGTATTATTCAACTTACTCTAAAAAGTTAATGGTCTACATCAATGGCTTTCCACCAATCATTGTGAACACATGGAGCGAGCTACAATAGCATCACTGTTCGAATATAGGTCGGCGAGTGACAGAGATTGATCTTGTCATTGCGTTTGGGTAGTAGAACTTGACAACGAACAATATAAAAAAATTGTAATTTGCTCAATGGAGGAGTGAGGAATGTAGATAATAGAAAAGACCCGAAAAGTAAGGATGTCTACACATAAGCCTTTATAAAGATTTCTGAGTTAGACTTTTGTACTTCAGTCCTAGCGGTAGGTTAAGCATTACTTTCCTAAATATAAAAAAAAGAAATATGTTAACAAAGATACCTTAATATCATTTTATTATCAAATTTACAACAATTATTGTTGGAACTATTGGAAGAAAGAACAATGGGAGGTTAGAATAATCCTTAGAACCTTCAAAGTGACCCTTCAAGTTTTTACTTTGCAGTGGTCTCAAATTTTTGAAGTGCTACCCCCCTCCCCTTTCATTGTTTAATGAATGCGTCGCACAAATACAAAACCAAAGGAAAACAAAAAAATTACTTCAAAACTCACTTTCCAAAGACAACATTGATAAATCTCCCCCAATATTTTATTAATCTTCGTAATGTAAAATGTTTCCAATATGGTAAATTCTAGATCTCCAAACTGTTAATGAAAGTGGCATTAAAATTAATGGAGATAAAGCTAAAACTCAACAATTCGACTTTCCGGCCAACTTCGGAGGGTTGAGAATAGCAGAAAGCAGCCAAAGCTAGGAAGTTAAAGGGGTTATCCAGGAAATAACTTTTATATATATATATATATATATATATATATATATCAACTGGCTCCAGAAAGTTAAACAGATTTGTAAATTACTTCTATTAAAAAATCTTAATCCTTTCAGTACTTATGAGCTTCTGAAGTTAAGGTTGTTCTTTTCTGTCTAAGTGCTCTCTGATGACAAGTGTCTCGGGAACCGCCCAGTTTAGAAGAAAATCCCCATAGCAAACCTCTTCTAAACTGGGCAGTTCCTGAGACACGTGTCATCAGAGAGCACTTAGACATAAAAGAACAACCTTAACTTCAGAAGCTCATAAGTACCGAAAGGATTAAGATTTTTTAATAGAAGTAATTTACAAATCTGTTTAACTTTCTGGAGCCAGTTGATATATATAAAAGAGTTTTTTCCTGGATAACCCCTTTAAGCAATTTGCATTGCTCTCGTTGACTTTCATGGGAGTTGCACAAACAGCGTAACTCTGCAAACTTTTTATGATAACTCTTTTAATGGATAATTATTTTTATGTACAAGCAAACACAACTCTAATTCATTGTATGCAATGACCGGTATTGTCTAGAGCAGTGTTTCCCAAGCGCGGTCCTCATGTCCCCCAACAGGTCATGTTTTCAGGATTTCCTTAGTCTTGCACAGGTGATATAATTGTCCTGATGCCTAATGCACTGATCCTAAATTTATCACCTGTGAAAGAATAAGGAAATCCTGAAAACATGACCTGTTGGGGGAACTTGAGGACCGCGCTTAGGAAACACTGATCTAGAGCAATGGTCTCCAAACTGTGGCCCTGTAGATGTTGCAAAACAACAACTCTGTTGGCTTGCCAGGTTGCAGTTTGGAGACCACTGATCTAGAGTTCTAAAAAGTCCACTATCGGACTTAAAAACAGTTAAAAGAACATTTCAAAAAATGATAAAATGCACTAAAAACTGCAGGAACAAAGCTATCAGTTTCGATTTTCAACTTGGTTTTTGGAGGTTCCAGAAAAATGTGGCTTGCTTGAATGTGTAGTAACCATTGTAGCTTGCGGAATTCCGCCTCAAATTAGAGCCCATAGACTTCTATGGGATTCCGCACTCCTATTCACTCTTCTGAATTTCAGAAGTGTGATTGGGAGTGCGGAATCCCATAGAAGTCTATGGGCTCTAATTTGAGGCACAATTCCGCAAGTGAAAATTCTGCCATGTGAATAGACCATAACCGTTGCTAAAACACAACTTGCAGCATGTCCGGACAGTCAAATGCTATGGTTTGGTGTGGAAGAAAAGAAAAGTCAGAAATACATAAAACAACTTGCAGAGCATGTTGCTAAAAGCAACTCTAGATAGGAAACATTCATAGGAACAGAGACCTAAAAGTTGCTACTGTTTGCTACTTTATGCCTACCTACAAAAGACGTATGCTTCATCTTATTTCTACCTACAAAAGTCACACAAAAAAAGTGCTTAGGTGAACGTACGGCATTTTGTGTGCCCGAAGAAAGCCCCCCAAAAAAGATCTAAATGCAATGATAAATCTTTCCCATTGTAACATATAATATATTATATATAAAATGTTTTAGTTCTAATAGATTTAATATATCAATAACATAACCCAGAGAGAAAGAAAAAAAAAGTTTCCATATAGCCTATAAAAAATTCTAGTCACCAAGACGAATATAAAGCACGAAATATAAGGTAAAATAATAAGACCTCGCGCCGCACAGTATAGCTATACACTTAAGTAGTCATTTTTTTGCTCGCTCACATCTAGACTAACACAGCTACTATGGTAGCATCAATTAATTCTGATACGGAGGGATGCATCAGGCACAACTCTGAAATCTAGTAATACAGATCCTATCAAGGTGATTTCCAATCAACTGTGCAGTGAAGCAAGAATTATTAGAGTGAACCGAGGGAGACCCTTTCATTTCCTTTAATAGTGTTCTTTAAATTGTGAATACTAATATAAAAATCAACATAAATGTCTGGTTAGTATAAGCAATTATATTGGGAAAAGTCATTTTCAAACTTAACAATAACTTATTTTGCTGTCAGAATGTCTAATGCATTGCAATCTCAAACCCGAGCCACTGATATTAGTGCGTTTAACCCTTCTAGATAAAGCCGCAGCCAGGAAAAAATATGGTATGGGATTTTTTTCGTTCAGTACAATAGGGAAACCTGCACTAAAATAGCATGGGATAAAAGACAAAAATGAAGGCTAGTGCAAGTGACTCATCACTAGGACGTCCCTAAGGAGCTCATTGAGAACCAAGGGCATATGAATAATAATTATTTATATAGTGTACACAGATTCTGCACACACTGTGGAAGGGAACCTGAGTACCCAAGGGAAACCCACATAGGGAGAACATACAAACTTGTTGCAGGTGTTGTCCTTGGTGGGGTTTGAACCCAGGACCCCAGCGCTCCAAGGCAACGAGATCCCGCACCAAAAAACATTGGGTTTCAGAGGCTCCTATGAGTGTATGAGTGAGAATCACTGTCAATTGCTATTCAGAGGACATGCTATTTGAAGTGGATTTAACCAAACAACTATATCCCTGATCATGGTTCAAAATTACAAAATGATGTTTTACTGTGTGAAGACATTAGGAATTCATGAATCAATAACAAATAGAGGTGTAAAAAAAGAAATAAATAAAAGACATTCACCTCAAATGTAATCCTATGGGTTTTCTTAAAATTTATGAGGCTGAGTACTAGGACCAGCCACACGAAAAGATATGCTACTGTGTTACAGGGTCATACAAGACTCTTCAAGGGCGACCTAAGTGGCAAACTGTAAAGAATCAGACCCGTCATGAAGATAGAAACATAGAATGTGTCAGCAGATAAGAACCATTTGGCCCTTCTAGTCTGCCCAATATTCTGAATACTATTAATAGTCCCTTGCCCTATCTTATATGAAGGATAGCCTTATACCTATTCCTATCTTATATGAAGGATAGCCTTATGCCTATCTCTATCTTATATGAAGGATAGCCTTATGCCTACCCCTATGTTATACTGTATGAAAGATAGCCTTATGCCTATCCCAAGCATGCTTAACCTCCTTCATTGTATTTGTAGCTACCACTTCTGCAGGAAGGCTGTTCCATGCATCCACAGAATATTGGGAAATTCACTTGTCTCTACTTTAATCTAATGTGCATGGTGAATCTCTTTATTCGGGAACAGATTTATAGCCAGGATTCCAAAAGAAGAAACTCAAGACTGTTGCTAAATACTTACAGTGAAACCTCCCCAAAAGACCACCTTTTTGAGAAGACCACTACCTTCTCCAGATCAGATTATATGTGATAGCTTTTTTAGTCTACCATATATTATGCATTGTGGTCAGTTTCTTGGAGAAGACTGCTTTTCAATGCAATTTTGGGTGGTCATTTTGACTAGACACAGGTTGGCAAAGAAACCCTTCAAATTAAACTGGTAAGCCTATAAATGTGTGTATTATATTGGCCATTATCCATAACATGAGCATTCACCTCATGAACACAGTAGACATGAACTACTGTATGTATCCGTTGTATTCTCTGACTGCTCCTTTATCCCATTAGCCAATATTTTTTGTGGCATTTTGGCTCATAGCATAGTGAACCTGTCCCCAAAGTATGCTGTCCTCAACCAGGGCAGCACATTAAAATCTGCTACAACTAAAGAATTTATAACAATACAATGGATGATGCCAAACCCACTATAAATAAGGCTATCTATAACCATATTGGAGACGGGAAGCATCAGAAATATTTTTAAATGGGTTTGTAAAAGAGTTGGAGATGACCTGTAATAACTAAAGAAAGTATATACAGAAAATGCAAGCCCTGTGCCTTGCTTAGGCTGGGTTCACACCACGTTTTGTACTTATGGTTCCCGTATACGGCTGGGAGGAGGGGGGGCGGGGCTTAATCTTGGCACCCGCACTCACCCGTATTGGGGAACCGTATTTAATGCATGTCTATGAGCCGACCGGAGTGAACCGGAGCCTCCGGTCGGCTGCGTTTTTGGCCGTATGCGGTTTCCCGACCGTAGGCAAAAACGCAGTCGACCACGTTTTTGAATGCGGTCGGGAAACCACATACGGCCGAAAACGCAGCCGACTGAAGGCTGCGGTTCACTCCGGTTGGCTCATAGACATGCATTAAATCCGTTTCCCCTATACGGCTGAGTGCGGGCGCCGCGATTAAGCCCCGCCCCCTCCTCCCAGCCGTATACGGGAACCGTAAGTACAAAACCTGGTGTGAACCCAGCCTTACTCCAAACATTAGAAATCTGAGTTTATCAGGTATAGGTACAGGGTTCACTCTTTGAGCAAGCTGCAGAATCCAGAATTATTAAAAATATAGTCCCCAGGCAGGAATTTTACATTAAAACTTCAGTACTAAGAGTCTACCCCAAGGCAGAATTTCCAACTCAAATTAGAGCCCATAGGCTTCTATGGGATTCCGCACTTGGAAATTCAGAAGTGTGAATGGGAGTGCAGAATCCCATAGAAGTCTATGGGCTTTAATTTACAGCGGAATTCCGCAAGCAGAAATTCTGCCGTGTGAATTGACCCTATGAGTGACCAGACAACAAAGTTCCTGTTCATTAATAATGCAGATGAAGTGGTCAACTCGGGTAATACTGTATTTAATGGACGATCTCTCTTCATCTCGGTAAATGTTTTGTCTTTGCGTTCTACATTGTAAGATCTGGTGTGATCAGAATTAACTGGGCAGGAATAGTCTTGCTACATTATGTGTCAAAATGTGAAAGTAACAAGATCAGACAATGAGGCAGGAGGTACAGAAGCTTTACACCTAAGAGAGTTAAAACCATTTTAAAAAATCCCATTAGCTGCAGTGAGGAAATTGATTTCCTAGATAATGAAAACTCTTTTTTCCTCCTCGAAAAGGATTCCAAAGTCAAGGAAGAAAGCAGATGGAATGCTATAGATGGATTATGAGCGAGAGAGAAAAAGACTCAAGGATAGTATCCTAATACTGCCCAGGATGAATGATGAAATATACACACACTAGCCTCACTACAGACCTAGGCACGTACTGTACATTACTGCAATAACAGATAGTCAGTTACCAACTACAGCTTAGTGATATGGGTTTATAAAAAAAAAAGGACAAATGAGAGACAACAATCTGGCCCTTGTTGCGGGAAAAAAGGTCCAAGTGTTTGGAGGTTAAAAATTTTTTCCAAATTTTTTATTCTGATTTCCCACATTTTCACATCATTAAATATTAACCTTTATTGTTTACCTCTGGAACAGTGTCTCACAACTTTTTTTTTTATCGAGAACCCCTTGGCAGACCATTTCAAAAATTGGACCCCCCGATTATTAGCAATATGTTTGTAATAAAGATAGTTACTGTTATTTCAAATGTATATGATTTTCTATACTCCACAGCCTCTCCTCCAGCCCATTGCTAATCTCCCCAGGCCCCTTGACTCACAGGTGTTTCTTCTTGTTAACTTTCTCTTTTCTTTACTATCTGGTCTAGACCATTAAGATTTTTCTCTGCCAAGACTTGTCTTCAGACTAATATTTTAGGCTCCTTTCCCCACCACAATATCCAACTCTATACAAACTAGTGACCCTATATAGTAGTGAGCGACCCACATACTTCCACAATATAGTTGTGCCCCATATAGTTGAAGAGTGCTCCAATGCTCCTCGGGTCCAGAGACCTTTTGCTATGGCCCAAAGCACCTACTATAGAGTACCGATAACAACCTCTAGTATAAATACCCCAAGTTGGGGACCACTGTTCTAAAGGATGAACATTTGCTCTGGTCATGCACAGGTGATATAGATTGTTACAGTACATTGATCAGAAATGCACCAACAGAAAACTAGGGCTGGGCTGACATATGTCCGTCAATCCAGCATAGTTACCTTCCAATGTGGATGTTCTGGATGACATTTTTTTTTCATTGTTTTTAAATGTAATAATCTAGCACTAGATCACTGGAGTAGGGGGCCTTACTTAGTACTGGTGTATAAAAACCACTGTCTTAATAAATTCTCTTTTTATGTGCTAGATTAACAAACCTCGATTGTGTTACATTTTAGCATCCACAAAAAAAAAAAAAAAATCAATTACCGTTTTTAAAGAAACATTTATCCAAGGTTCTGGATACTAGAATTAATGGTAAGACACATTACACTACCTATAGGTCTCCACCGTGAGGTCAGTTTACTCACTTTCCTGTAACTTTACTTGGTTTTAAACAGCACTAGAGATGGTCAAAAAAGATGTGTTAGATACAGCTCCTCTGGCTGAAGATCATCGTGAGCAATGATATACTGGAGACAATATTATACAGTTGACTTATTAAATCAGATAAAGATTTTATTGTCCTTAGAGTTGGATCTATGGCCATGCGCTGTGCTATGCCTGGGGCACTTGCTTTTTCTGCAGGCTCCTTGTCCCAACCTTGACCGTATGATGTTATTCATTTTTTGTCTAGCTAGGTTTTAGCCTTAAAGCATGAACCCCCTCCATTCCCTTTCCCTCTCTAGAAAAAAAAAAAAAAGTTGGTGAGTATCTTCAGTCATTACTTTCAGAACCGACAACTCACAACAACATGTGTTCATCCCCTCCACATTCCCCAATGTAATTGCTTTCTTCACTAAACTTCTGCAATTTATGTCTCCGACTTCATGGCATATAATACTTGATGATTCACAAGAAAAGTCATGGCAGCTAGATGAAATTGTGATGGAAAACCATGTTTCAGGAAGCAGAGGTCATAGCTATATCCTCATGATCAAATTGGATCTTCTTGTTTATTCTTTAATAATTTAATGGTGGAATTAGAATGCTTCCACTATAGAACTTAAAAAAAAAACATAACACAGAAAATATTTTTAGAACTCTAAAAACAAAATGACAGTTATTTCAGTTAAAATGTATTTTCATCAAGTTAATTTAAATTCAGATTTAAAAAAAATAACCAACTAAATCCAACAAATCTGAGTTTACCCGGTTGTCGCGATGTAGCAAAAGAGCTTTCTTCTTGTCTTACTCTGGTTCTAGAGAGGTTAACTCATAAAAATTTAAAGGGTTGTCATAAAAGGGGGGAGTGCGGCTAAATACCACTTGCAGATGAGAAAAACATCTGTAGATGCGGGCCCATTAATATAGAGAACTTTACATTTCTGCAATTAAAAAGTGTTTTATGGGTGAGGACTTGGAATGTGTCTACAGATGAAGAAGAAGAACAAGCGACTATATCAATGCACCCTCAGGCCCAAACTATTTGGAATAAAAAGAAATCATCAAAATATGTATGGCATGTTTTATTGAGTTTTAAATAGGTGTATGGCTTATAATTTTTTTTTTATATATATTTATATATATATATATATATATATATATATATATTTTTTTTTTTATCAAGGGTGTACATACCCTGTATGTGATCAATATGGCCAAGAAAGAGGCTCTCTCTCTCTTAATGCCCCCGTATACATGCACTTTCGGCTCATACAAGCATACATGTGTTTTCAATGCCACGGCCAGACACCTGGTTGCAGCTTATCTCCAAAAGAATATTGGAAAACTGGAATGCAACATGTCTGATCTTTCTTTCCCCTGTTGAGATGGGGGATATAGAGGGTTACTGTTACGCCTAGCGCTCCGGGTCCCCGCTCCTCCCCGGAGCGCTTACGGCGTCTCTCTCTCCGCAGCGCCCCGGTCGGTCCCGCTGACCGGGAGCGCTGCACTGTCATGGCCGTCGGGGATGCGATTCGCACAGCGGGACGCGCCCGCTCGCGAATCGCATCCCAGGTCATTTACCCGTCCCGGTCCCCTTCTGTCATGTGCTGGCGCGCGCTGCTCCGCTCTCTAGGGCGCGCGCGCGCCAGCTCCCTGAGACTTAAAGGGCCAGTGCACCAATGATTGGTGCCTGGCCCAATTAGCTTAATTGGCTCCCACCTGCTCCCAGACTATATCTGATCTCTGCCCCTGCACTCCCCTGCCGGATCTTGTTGCCTTAGAGCCTAGTGAAAGCGTTACTGTGTTTATCCATACCGTGTACTTGACCTCCTGCTTGCCTTATTGACTACGATTCTTGCTGCCTGCCCCGACCTTCTGCTACGTCCGACCTTGCTTTGTCTACTCCCTTGTACCGCGCCTATCTTCAGCAGTCAGAGAGGTTGAGCCGTTGCTAGTGGATACGACCTGGTCACTACCGCCGCAGCAAGACCATCCCGCTTTGCGGCGGGCTCTGGTGAACACCAGTAGTGCCTTAGAACCGGTCCACTAGCATGGTCCACGCCAATCCCTCTCTGGCACAGAGGATCCACCTCCTACCAGCCGGGATCGTGACAGTAGATCCGGCCATGGATCCCGCTGAGGTTCCCCTGCCTTATATCTCTGATCTCACCACGGTGGTCGCCCATCTAACCCACCAGCTGTCGGAAGTGTCCACCATGGTGCAGCAACTTCAGTCGCAACTTCTGCCTCTGCTACAGCAGCAACCATCTCCTCCGCCAGCTCCTGCAACCCTTCCGCAGCGAGTGGCCACTCCTAGCCTCCGCTTGTCCTTGCCGGACAAATTTGATGGGGACTCTAAGTTTTGCCGTGGCTTTCTTTCGCAATGTTCCCTGCACTTGGAGATGATGTCGGACCAGTTTCCTACTGAAAGGTCTAAGGTGGCTTTCGTAGTCAGCCTTCTGTCTGGAAAAGCCCTGTCATGGGCCACACCGCTCTGGGACCGCAATGACCCCGTCACTGCCTCTGTACACTCCTTCTTCTCGGAAATTCGAAGTGTCTTTGAGGAACCTGCCCGAGCCTCTTCTGCTGAGACTGCCCTGCTGAACCTGGTCCAGGGTAATTCTTCCGTTGGCGAGTACGCCATACAATTCCGTACTCTTGCTTCTGAACTATCCTGGAATAATGAGGCCCTCTGCGCGACCTTTAAAAAAGGCCTATCCAGCAACATTAAAGATGTTCTGGCCGCACGAGAAACTCCTGCTAACCTGCATGAACTCATTCATCTAGCCACTCGCATTGACATGCGTTTTTCTGAGAGGCATCAAGAGCTCCGCCAGGAAAAAGACTTAGATCTCTGGACACCTCTCCCACAGTCTCCATTGCAATCTGCGCCTAGGCCTCCCGCCGAGGAGGCCATGCAAGTGGATCGGTCTCGCCTGACCCAGGAAGAGAGGAATCGCCGTAGGGAAGAGAATCTTTGTCTGTACTGTGCCAGTACCGAACATTTTTTGGTGGATTGCCCTATCCGTCCTCCACGTCTGGGAAACGCACGCTCGCACCCAGCTCTCGTGGGTGTGGCGTCTCTTGATGCTAAGTCGGCTTCTCCACGTCTCACGGTGCCTGTACGGATTTCTCCTTCAGCCAACTCTTCCCTCTCAGCCGTGGCCTGCCTGGACTCTGGTGCCTCTGGGAATTTTATTCGGGAGTCCTTGGTGAATAAATTCCGTATCCCGGTGACCCGTCTCGTCAAGCCACTCTACATTTCCGCGGTCAACTGAGTCAGGTTGGATTGCACCGTGCGTTACCGCACGAAGCCCCTCCTAATGTGCATCGGACCTCATCACGAAAAAATTGAGTTTTTGGTCCTCTCCAATTGCAATTCCGAAATTCTCCTTGGACTACCCTGGCTTCAACACCATTCCCCAACCCTGGATTGGTCCACAGGGGAGATCAAGAGCTGGGGTACCTCTTGTTTCAAGGACTGCCTTAAACCGGTTCCCAGTACTCCCTGCCGTGACCCTGTGTGTTCCCCTGTATCCGGTCTCCCTAAAGTCTTTATGGACTCTGCCTGCCATAAGAAGTGCCTCTCCCCCCCTCCCAGTCCAGTCAGGCAAGCCTCGGTGCCTCCTCATGGCCCCCGTCCTGGTGTCACACTGCCCCGTGCCAGGCCTCGCCCTCTGCCCTCCCTCCCCATTCCCACTCCTGCTGTACTGCCTCCCGTTGAGGAAACCCTCCATTCTTTCCCGGTGTCCTCATCCCAGGGGAGGCAGTTACCGGACAAAGAGAAGGGGAGACCTAAGGGGGGGGGGTACTGTTACGCCTAGCGCTCCGGGTCCCCGCTCCTCCCCGGAGCGCTTACGGCGTCTCTCTCTCCGCAGCGCCCCGGTCGGTCCCGCTGACCGGGAGCGCTGCACTGTCATGGCCGTCGGGGATGCGATTCGCACAGCGGGACGCGCCCGCTCGCGAATCGCATCCCAGGTCACTTACCCGTCCCGGTCCCCTTCTGTCATGTGCTGGCGCGCGCGGCTCCGCTCTCTAGGGCGCGCGCGCGCCAGCTCCCTGAGACTTAAAGGGCCAGTGCACCAATGATTGGTGCCTGGCCCAATTAGCTTAATTGGCTCCCACCTGCTCCCAGAGTATATCTGATCTCTGCCCCTGCACTCCCCTGCCGGATCTTGTTGCCTTAGAGCCTAGTGAAAGCGTTACTGTGTTTATCCATACCGTGTACTTGACCTCCTGCTTGCCTTATTGACTACGATTCTTGCTGCCTGCCCCGACCTTCTGCTACGTCCGACCTTGCTTTGTCTACTCCCTTGTACCGCGCCTATCTTCAGCAGTCAGAGAGGTTGAGCCGTTGCTAGTGGATACGACCTGGTCACTACCGCCGCAGCAAGACCATCCCGCTTTGCGGCGGGCTCTGGTGAACACCAGTAGTGCCTTAGAACCGGTCCACTAGCACGGTCCACGCCAATCCCTCTCTGGCACAGAGGATCCACCTCCTACCAGCCGGGATCGTGACAGTTACCATACACCAAAGTTTTGCAAATAGTGTATCACCGGCTATTGCAAAAACTAAAACTCCCGGCATGCCCGGACAGCCTTCCGGCTGTCCAGGCATGCCGAGAGTTGTAGTTTTGCAACAGCTGGAGACATACTGTTTGGGAAATACTGCTATACATGTTAAATATTCGGATGATTTTTTTCTTTCTTCTTTTCCATTCATGACTTCACTTATTTTGAAATTTTTAATAATAGTTATAGCAATAATAGCATTTTCTGTAACAAGACAAAAATGAAATAAATAAATAAATAATATAATAAAATAAATAGTAAAAAAAAATCTGAAAAACAACACTAAAAAGGTAAAAAGTGGCAGAAGAAATCTGAAAAGTATAGGTATTTTTTTATTTTAGTTATTTTTGCATGAAAAACCACAGCTTTACTCTGTACAGTGAGTCCTGTACAGGTTCTTGACACCCTACAGCAAAAACAGGAAGGGGCCAACCAAGGACTGTTCCCCAATTCCTAAGGATGTTTTGGCAGCTGCATAAAATCCTTCTATAGTAATACATAAGCCCTAGACCCCTAACATTTACAGAAACTGCAGTGGCTTTGCAGGTGCAGAGATCTGCCGTCGCTGCTGGCTTATCTGCCCCTGTCTGTCCTGGGGTCTAGAGCCCTGCTGCCAGCCCTTCTCTCCCCTGGCTAACGGTGTCGCTGAACGTTCTCTCCCCCTGGCTATCGGGGCCGCTGCCCCATTGCCGGCGCCGATAGCCAGGGGGAGAGAAGCGGCGCCGGCAATGGGGCAGCGGCGCTGATAGACAGGGGGAGAGAAGGGGCAGCGGCACCCATTGCCGGCGACACTGCCCCGTTGCCTCCCCCATCCCCGGTTGTATAATTACCTGTTGCCGGGATCGGGTCCGCGCTGCTTCAGGCCTCCGGTGTGTGTCCCATGCGTCATTGCTATGCACTGCACGGCGCGGCGCCGCTTCATTCCCCCTGGCTATCGGCGCTGGCAATGGGGCGCCGGCACCGATAGTCATGGGGAGAGAACGGGCAGCGGCGCAGATAGCCAGCGGGAGAGTAGCCACGGCAGCAGGGCTCTAGACCCCAGGAAAGGCAGGGGGAGAGAAGCGGGCAGCGACGGCCTCTCTCCCCCTGCCTTTCCTGGGGGTGTATCGGGGTATACCCATGCACACACACGCACCCTCATTTTAACAAGGAAATTTGGGTAAATTTTTTTTTTTACCCAAATATACTTGGTAAAATGAGGGTGCGTGTTATAGGCCGGTTCGTGCTATACCCCGATAAATTCCGTATATAATTTAAATCTATAATTTATAAATATATATATATATATATATATATATATATATATATATCATTACATACATATAAATATCTATAATTTATATATATATATATATATATATATATATATATATATATACATATAAATATCTATAATTTAAAATATATTATATTATACATATTTAATAAAATAAAATAATAGATTAAAAATATATATTTTTTTATCTATTATTTTATTATAGATATTGTATAAAATATTTACATTATAATATATATTTATATATAAATATATTTAAATAAAATAATATATTTATATTATTAAATATTCATATATAATTTTTTATTTCACTATTTACACAGGTCAAGCAAAAACTAAAAACTAAAATTAGACAGGTCCGGTTAAAGGCATTAGCTAATTATATACTGATTGGTTTGTGTGATATCTTATGCTACCTGAGCTGACATAACATACGTTCACTACTTAAACTACAATGGAAGAAGCGACATAGCTTTATGAAATCTCATACAGAGGAATTCAGCTCGGTACCCAGACTTATGCATAGATCATTCTACTAAATCATTTACAAGAAATAAATTACTTGCTCCAAGGAAAATACAGCTTTTTACCAAGTTGGTTGCAGATCACATAAGATCTTGTGCAAACAAAACCCTATGGGAATATAGAACTGAACAGTAACTGAAAATAGCCTACTTAACATTTCCATAGAAAAGCCCTAAAACTGCTTTAATAGGAAGTTCAAAATATATATCCAGGCATGCTTCAATACAGTATGTTTCCCATGTGTACCGGGTAAAATGTTACACAATGATTAGATTATTTCTTATTCCATCTTGGAATCATTTCAACTTTTCTGGCAAACAAAAGTATCAATTCTATAAAGAAATCACAGAAAAAAAAGTGTGGGCAAAATGGCGTTAATGTATACTGCAAACCTTCCACGCTAGAAACGATGGGGGGTATTTATCAACGGATTTATGTGTTTTTCTCCGTAACTTTGGTGCAATTCTTTGGCGCAGTGTCTTTTTGTGCCAAGGTTTGGCACATTCTCTCCACTGTCATTTTTTTAAACTTGCTCAAAATCACACGGTCCTGTGTGTGACTTTTGCTTTGGTTAGTAATTCATCATTTGCGCCAATCGATCTTTGGCGCAATTCACCGCCAAGAAATTTTGTACATGGAAAACACACATAGCAATGTCAGAAAATGTAAAGGCATCAAAATACATTAAAAAAAAGTTTTGGGGGAAAGCAGCGACATCTCTGGGACTGCGTACTACTATCCTACAACATAGTTGTCTCTGAGGGACCTTCACCCTCCGTTGAGCCGGCATTGGACACGGCCACACAGGTTCAGGAAAGGTAAGCACTAATGGTAACCGAAAGAAAGAAGAAAAAAAACACTCAAGTTAAAAATAAAATCCATTTTACATGGTGGCTATAAACCCCACAAAATAACTCATGTCACTTGCTGATATACTGCAGGAGGGACTCCGAAATGGCTGCTCTACAGGGTGAAATATGCTGCCCTCTGTGGCGGTAAGTTCTGTGTAAAAGGCGCTGTGTACAGCTTTAAAGGGCCTACTTACTGTGAAAGGCCAGCCAAAAGTACACACCTGCTGGTGTTGTAGACAAATACTGTTTTAAGTGTAGTGAGCATATTGTACTCCCCTCATAAGTGCATACCACGTACGTACATCGGTGTACCATTTTGTTCCTGTGTGACATCAACAGTCGGTGGGTTCCTCAGGCACAACCCTCAGTTGGCATGGCCCGGGAGCAGTCCCTGTCCTCCCATTTCCTCTGTCCTATGCTGTTTCCTCCCCCACAGAAGTATCATATACTGTGGGTTCAGCTCCACTATTTAGTGAGGACGATCCACTGGAGGACAGTCAGAAGCTACTGCCCAGCCAAGAAGTGGAGGAGACATCCGCCGCTTCTTCCACTAGGTGGGCAAGTAGTGATGAGGAGAGTGGCATGGGAGGTGGTGTTGCGAGCGTTCAGGCTCCTGAAGCACACACTGTTGAGGAACCTGAGGAGGACATCAGTGACGTGCAGACACAGCTCGGTGATGATGATGAAGCCGATTGCACTTGGGAGCCGGGTGCAGAAGGATCATCATCAGGAGAAGAGAGTTGCAGGTTGCCTGTGAAGCAGCAGCTGAGCCAGCATGGTGGCAGAAGTTGGAAGTCTGGAGCCAAACGTGCCCAGGGTAGACCACCTGCTTCACGGTAGCCTACCTACCTAAGTGGAACAGGGTTTCTTAGAGTCGTCGTCAGTAGCAGTCAATCATTGTGGACTGTTGAGGGGAAAATCAGCTACTTGGCGGTGTGGCAGTTTTTTATTAAGCATCCAGAGGAAGTTAACCTGGCCACATGCAAGATGTGTAGGCCGAAGGTGAAACATGGCCAGGGTCCCAATGTTGGCACCACGGCCCTGCGTCAACATATGCAGCGTCACCATAAAGCGGCCTGGGAGAACCCTGGCTCCGATGTGGTGGTCCAGCCTGCTGCATCACCCAGTGGCACACCGCTTCGTTTCAGCCAGCCAAGGCTCCACCAACTCAGCCGAAGGGAGCTGTGTGTCATACCCATCTTCTGTCGCTCTAGATGCTCCTGCTCCTCCTACTTCGAGTCAGTCATTCTGCCAGCAATCCAACGGCGAAGCTATGTCCAAGAGACAATAGTATGCGCCTACTCAACCAATGGCACAGGAGCTGAATGTGTTCCTGTCCAAGTTGTTGGTGCTGCAGTCCCTCTCTTTTCAAGTGATGGACTCTGCACCTTTCAGAGAACTGATGACTTGTGCCGAGCCGAGGTGGAGAGTCTCAAGCTGTCATTTCTTTGCGAAAAAGTACCAGCCCTGCATAATTTTGTGGAACAGAAGGTGGGCCAGTCCTTGAGCCTGTCGGTATGTACCAAAGTGCATGGCAGTGCCGACATGTGGAGCTGTAACTACGGTCAGGGACAATACATGTCCTTTACGGCTCACTGGATGAATGTGGTTCCTGCACAGCCACAACAGCAACTTGGGCAGGTTTGCCTCCACGCTCTCAGGCCGTTGGTCCTGTGACAGCATTTGACTCCGCCTCGTCATCTCCTCATCCTCCACCGTGTCCTCAGCCTCCACTGCACGGACAAGTCTCCGTGCCCCTCCAGCATACCATGTGTGCAGGGCATGGCGGTGTCACGATGTTCTTCACATGGTTTGCCTTGGCGAATGGAGTCACACAGAGGAGGAACTACTAAAAGTAATTTATCAAGAAATCGAATCATGGCTTACTCCATGAAAACTGGAAATGGGAACCATGGTGACTGACAACGGGAAGAATATCTTGTGTGCACTGCGATTGGAAAGGCTGAGCCATGTACCCTGCATGGCACACTTGTTTAATCTGGCTGTGAAGCTGTTCTTGAAGTGTTCCCCCCATTTGCAAGACATCCTAACAATGGGAAGAAAACTTTGCATGCACTTCAACCACTCGTTCACCGCAAAGCACACCCTCCATTAGCTGCAGTGTCAGAACGGTATCCCCCAACATAGTCTGATTTGCGACGTTTTCACATGTTAGAATTCCACCCTCCATATGTTGGACCGAACAGAGAAAAGCCATCACCGATTTCTGTGGAAACAAGTGGAAAACAAAGGTTTTCAAATCAACTGGTGCAAGAAAGTTAAACAGATTTGTAAATTACTTCTATTTCAAAATCATAATCCTTCCAGTATATATTAGCTGATAGAGATATTTGTGAAGTTCTTTTCAGTCTGACAATAGTGCTATCTGCTGACACCTCTGTCCGTGTCAGGAATTGTTAAGATTAAAAGCATATCCCCATAGAAAACCTATTTTCTCTGAAGTATATCTGTAGTATACAGAAGCTGATAAGTACTGGAAGGGTTAAGATTTTTAAATAGAAGTAATTTACAAATCTGTTTAACTTTCTGGTACCAGTTGATTTGAATACCTTGTTTTTTCCACCGGAGTTCCCCTTGAAAAGCTCTTGTGAACTTCTAAATATAAATTCAACCTTTAGAATCAGCTTAAGACCTTTTATCTCCTTACGGTGTCACAACATAATGACGTAACAGGTCGTCCCAAACCGGAAATATAGTTATTGGGGAATTTTTCTAATGTAACATTTTGGGGATCTTCCCATCTGGACACTCCAGAGAATATGAAACACTCCTTGGCTTGTATCTGCTTCCCAACCACTTCCGACACCCACTACCAGGCTTTAGGTGGCTGGAGGGGCTCTTGATCTTGAGGTGTCGGTTCCAGAGTTGGAATATGCCATAATTGTTCAGATGGAATACCACTTTAAACCCCTTAAAGCTTAAATTCTACACTTCAATGACATATACAGTAGATGGCTTTATTTTACATCAATTGTGGCAATATAAAGAAGCTAAATTATAAAAATTGTGCCCCTGCCCAAGCACTTTTGAACCCAACTGCATAAGCATAAATGGCTCTTCCATATGTGCTAAATATTTTTTACAGCATCAAAAGAGTAAGGCTGGTTTCACTAGGGAATATTAAAGGGGTACTGGAAAACTCTTTTTTTTTTTTAGATCAACTTGTGCCAGAAAGTTAAACAGATTTGTAAATTACTTCTATTTAAAATTCTTAATCTTTCAAGTACTTCTCAGCTGCTGTATGCTCCACAGGAAGCTCTTTTCTTTTTGAATTTCCTTTCTATCTGACCACAGTGCTCTCTGCTGACACCTCTGCCCATGTCAGGAACTGTCCAGAGCAGGAGCAAATCCCCATAGCAAACCTCTTATGCTCTGAAGAGTTTCTAAAATGGACAAGTGTCCATAAAATGGACAGGTGTCAGCAAAGCTCACTGTGGTGAGACAGAAAGAAAATTCAAAAAGAAAATAACTTCCTGTGGAGCATACAGCAGCTGATAAGTACTGGAAGGGTTAAGATTTTTTAAATATTTTTTTTTTTAATTTACAAATCTGTTTAACTTTCTGCCACCAGTTGATAAAAAAAAATTATGTTTTCCAGTGGAGTACCCCTTTAAGCCAAAACCAGAAATGGGTCCAAAACTTGGAAAGGGTAAAAAAAAATAAAAAAATAAAATAACCTAACCAGTACATTTTATTCTCTGTAGATTCCATTCCTGATTTTAGTGTACAAATACGGATGAAAAATATTGTGCCAAATACTGCGTGTGTGATGCCAGTCTTATAGTCTCTTACAGTTCCATTGGCTGTTACGGTAGCAGAATATCGGGACACCGGCATATAACTGGTAATTAATTCCATATATTGATTTTAACTGGTCCCAGAAAATCCCTACTGATTTGTATACTTTTGTATCTGTATGTATTTATGCACAGTCTGCTTCAGGGGCCCTACAATATTATTCATAACTGTACATTGTATCTATGCATTCTTCAGCTCTGCGAGACCATTTAGTTTGATGTGCCTCGCTCTTGCAAGAACAACAGTCACTCCCTTAGACTTCCTGATTTCGGCATTTTTGACAGAGAAGATTGCCCACAACTTTGATGGTGCTTGTGTTTAATTGTGACAAGCTCTGAGAGGATGCCTGAATGACAGACAAAGAGCCCTGTTAACAAGAAGAGTCACCAAAGTCCCGTTTCTCAATGTACGGATGATAAGCTTTGTTTAAAGATGTCAATCACCTAGACGTTGTAAAATTATTTAAATATGTATTTGCCATCTGACAGATAAATCAGTCTGAAAAAAATATCATTTGGCAGCCTCTCTTGAAATGTTCTGTAGCTTTCTGTAACAGTGGGATCTGTCTACATGGAAAGTCAAAGAGTGTTGGAACCTTAATATGACAGGAGGCTTCCAGATGAAAGAATAACAAGGAGCAGGAGCTATTGTAATCACTGGTAAACCAAGACCAAAGGCGCGGCTAACCAGAAGCACGAAAATATAGAGAATATTAGAGCCAGATATGTCAAGCATCTTCAGAGGATTAAATAAAATACTGTAATGCTAAAAATGTATCATCCTGTTACAAACAAGGTGCTCTTGTCAAAGTGTCAAAGAAACTTTTTAGCAATGTGTTAAATATTTTTATCACTGGGGGGGGGGGGGGGCGTTCTATGTGTTGAGACCTTCTCCAATGTCTGGTGGAATTAAGAGTCAGCTCTGTTTTGTTTATCTGAATCAAGGTTAAAGGGGTAGGGGATAAGATGTCTGATCGCGGGCGTCCCACCGCTGCAATCTTTGTGCAGCACCCGGCGTTTATTTAGAATGCTGGGTGCAGGCGGCGGCCCCGTGATGCCACAGCCACACCCCTTGTGATGTCACACCACACCCTCGCAATGCAAGTCTAGACTTGCATTGAGAGGGCATGGTGTGATGTCATGAGGGGCGTGGCTATGATGTCAAGACCCCCGCTGCCCACTCCAAGCGTGTGGCAGCAGAGTACCCCTTTAATAGTGACCAAAGAAAGAGAGGATATAGTTCACCAGTCCACCACGAACCCCACTAAAGCACGGGCCATAACCTGGCTTGAGGTTTCAAAGGCTATGGAAGGACATTCAACATGATCCATCTTCTCAGGAGAACAGGAGTACTTTATTCAGAATCACAGGTAAACTCACATGCAGTACAAACCCAACGTGTTTCAAGTGTGGAACACACCCTAATCATGGGTAAATAGCGCACAAGATGCAAACTTTCTATCAGACCACACACATACTAAGCAGCTAAAAAATCTAAAGGGGCATGACTCTTACTTGACCATGTCTTATCCTTTATACAAGTAATCCAACACAAAACTTCCGACATGTCAGTTGTCTTAAGTGGCTTGAGAGTCATAGGCTAAGCTTTCCTTTACCAAGGGCAAAGATTTACTGTCATAGTCCTGTATATAAATATACTAGCCACAGAAAAATGACTTGTTAGCACCTCCCCAGTCACATAACCTGTTACCCCCCATTTGGGAACTGTACATCCCTTCCTATGGTCATCACAGGATCATCACATCCAATAATACTACTCTTTCAATGTTACCAGATGTTCAATGTTACCAAATGTTACCGATTTGGCCTAAAAAGAAAAATATAGGGAATGGCTTTTAGCACTGGAGAAGCATTAAAAGTGTTAAAATACATTTTGATGGATGGCATATACATAGATAGATAGATGGATAGATAGATAGATAGATATGAGAGATAAATAGATAGATGTTATATTTGCAATACAAATAAACTTAAAATAAAATAAGGTTAAAAAAAACGCATAAGAAATAGGTCAATTGAAAATGTATAAACCATATGTTCTTTTATTGCAAAAGCTAATAATACAAACAAGAAATGCAAGACAAGATCTAGGGCACTTTCCAATATATAATTCAATGCATATTACCCGTGAATTTACTTGTTTTAGCCAAAGGCTTTATGTACGTTTCACTGAAAGTAGATTTTCTTTTGAAAACTTGACACACACCAGACTTTGCAGATTCTAAAAAGAAGTGAACGGGAAAGGACACATGCTATGTTATGTTATTTTCTAGCGGTAACAGCAATTTTTTTTATTTTTTTTCCCGTTTAACAAATTAGCACATAAAGACTATGGAGACCGCCGTAATTAATATATATACCAGCTGACACTCATACAATTAGCTGAAATAGGCCTTTGGAATTACAGCACCAGGCCGGCCTGACATTGGTATAATCACACAATGCGGTCAAATTGTGCACCATGTGACTATACCCCTAAAATGTGAAATTGAGTATACAATATTATTTTGGATTTAATTAAAAAGGTAATGATTTGGGTAGAAGTATATGGGCAATAGACAGTAAGTTTTTGGTGTGAATGATTCATATGATAGTTTTACAGTTTAGGCTATGTAGGTTGGTTTCACATGGCAGTTTTTTTTATTTAGTTTTTTACATTTTTCAAGGTGCTTTTACGGGCATTGTTTAGGTAAAAAAAAAAACAATGTTAATGTTAATGTTTTTATTGAGTAGTATTTGCTGTGCTTTTTTTGTTTGCAATTTCTTATTTTCACATTCTCCATGGTGACCCTAATTTACTAAGACTGAAGTGTAGTTTTCTTTGAGTTTTTTTTTTTCCACAACAGGTATTTTTGCACGGTATTTAGTAAGATGACACTTTTTTAACAACTTCTCAAAACTTTCAGGTTTTCCAGACGTCAAATCCACCACAGTCTATGTGGGAACATTAGTAAATCTGCTGAGATTTTTTTTAAACTGTCCGGGACACACACCCTTTTCAGGCATCTACACCCCTTTTTATGGTAGTCACAGCCCATTTTGGGGTTTTCTGTGTAACATGGAGAGTTTGTCAGTTTTTTGGGGGATATTTTGTTCATAAATTCTGGAGCAAAACCCGAGAAAAGGCAGTAAGGATCCCATTAGTAAATGACCCCCAGTATTTTAGATCAATGCTACACAAACTGCATAAGGGTATGTTACTAATCGGCAAGCGGTTTATGTTGATACCCATTGAAGTCAATTGCTGATTATGGACGAACATGCATGGACTACACAACAAAAATTAAGCCTTTTTAGGAGCCTTTTTTCCCCCAAGCTTTTGCACCACACTTGTCAAGAAGGTAGATCATGGTGCAAAGTGGGCATGACTCCTTTGCGTGGCGTAATGGATGAGACAAATGTATTTCAATTTGTTTCTGCTAAAAGGTGTAAATTGTAACTAAAATCTATGCCAGCTCAAAGATGGCCTAGATTTGAGTAAAATCCATTAATCAGGGTGCCCGTGTGCTGGCAGTGATTTTTTAAGATCAATTGACCAGTATGCCCACCTCTTTCTGTTTATCTTAAATACAGACTAGAAAACTATGTGTGAACCTAGCCTTAGTACCCAGATAAACCGAAAAGTGTAATCCAGCACCAACGGCAGGTAAAAGGATCCACTTTATTGAAGCATAAATATAAAATACAAGCTGGGCTCAGCAGCCTACGCATTTCGGACAAACATGTCCTTAGTCATGGCCATGATGGCCATGGCCATAATGCCATGACTAAGGACATGTTTGTCCGAAACGCATAGGCTGCTGTGCCCAGCTTGTATTTTATATTTATGCTTCAATAAAGTGGATCCTTTTACCTGCCATAGGTGCCAGATTACTCTTTTCTGCTTGTACTGAAGGAGGGGAGGCGCTACCCCACAACCCGAGCACAACGAAGGTAGTGAGGTTCGGAGCGATCACTTGCTTTATGGAAAGTGTCTACCAGGATAAATCCACACATATGGGCCAGTCCATAGCATCAATGCCTACCTCTTGCAGGAACTGCTGACACACTCCAGCTACATGAGGTCTAGCATTGTTTTGCATGAGGAGGAACCCAGGACCAACCGCACCAGCATATGCTTTCACAAGGGGTCTGAGGAGCTCATATAGGTACCTAATGGCAGTCAGGCATATGCCCATTTGTGGCCTGCTGGAGGTCATTTTGCAGGGCTCTGGCAGTGCTCCTCCGTGCACAAATGTGGAAGTAGCAATCCTGCTTGCCACAGCTCGCATTAATGTGCCACCCTGGATGAGCTGCACTACCTGAGCCACTTATGTGGATTGTAGACTCCATCTCATCACACCACTATAGTGAAAGCACTGCCAGCATTCAAAAGTGACCAAAACATCAGCCAGGAGGCATAGGAACTGAGAAGTGGTCTGTGGTCACCACCTGCAGAACCACTCCTTTATTGGGGTGTCTTGCTAATTGCCTATCATTTCCACCAGTTGTCTGTTCCATTTGCACAACAGCATGTGAAATTGATTGTCAATCAGTGTTGCCTCCTGAGTGGACAGTGTTATTTCACAGAAGTGTGATTGACTTGAAGTTACATTGTGTTGTTTAAGTATTCCCTTTATTTTTGAGCAGTGTATGTAACTCACATGCTGAGTAAGGCTGGATTCACATATGTCCGGCATCTGGCATGGGTGAACTCCCTCTAGATCTCAACGCAACTAATGCCACAACTGATGACAACGTCCATTGTTTCTGGACGCCGGACAGGGGAACGCAGCAAGTTGTCCAGTGCTGTCCAACATGTCCAACCATCCGGCGTTAAAATTGACAGATGATTGTGAACTGTCCCATGCAAATGAATGGAATCAGTTCTAGCATTAGTTTCCCTCCGAAGGACCCTGGAGGGAATCTATGACAGGCAACTGATATATGTGAAGGGGGCCTAACTCAGGCTTTTGAATGACTTTTACAAAGTTAATATGGCTCTTTCAAGAGGGAATATAGAGTACAAAAATACTCTCAGCAGTTAACAATGTGGATTTACAGCACTTGAACCATGGATATAAATGCACCAGAGAAATATCTGTTAGGGATTTGCATCCAGATACGCTATCACCCATACTCTAAAAAGTACTGATAGGTTAATGGGCTTCCTATTAAATAGGCCTTGGTGTATGCATGTGAGGGTCTGAGATAAGAAAATTATACAGTAGTCCCTACTGGGAACAGATGCACGTACAGCTCTATAGAACAGGTTGGTGCTACAAAAAACATTTTATAAATACTGATCCATTCTTCCAATAAAACTTTTTCTTTCTTTTTTTTTTTTTTTTTTTTTTTTTTTTACAACCAAGTGCATTAACCTCCAAACACAAGAAGGACAAATGACAAATTTACAATCAAGGAAAATACAAAGTGTTACAGTAGTTAATAGCCTGTGATTTACCACAATATATCAGTGCATAAAACTGCTATAGTCCAATCTTCCTGAAACACTTATCCCAAGATCATATCCAGTTAGCGGTGATTGAGTGATGGCAACCATTAAGAATCAATAGATCTTTAGAGTTTACAACAACCAATCTGCAATTGATCTTTGTTTTTATGTAAAAAGCCATAAAAGACCCAGACACTTGCCATAAGCGTTTACAAATAGCACAATTAACACACTCCGAAACCTTGCAGTCAAAACAGGTCAATAGTTCTGAAGTACTGTACGGCGGAAACAATTGTGGTCGCCTTTTGCACTGCCGAGCTGTTAATAAGGTGCACTATATTCCCAGCTATGTGAAATGTTAACAATTATAGATGTGTTTACTGCATCTCCAATTATAAAGAAACTATGGTCAACAGTCATTCCGAGCCTCCGTGGGGGGAGAAGAACGGTGATAATAATAACAGCCAGGACATTTACAGGCAGTAAACAATTATTCCAGAAAATGTCTGTATTATTCGGCTACTGCCCCAAGATTTATTGGCGCAAGAAATATTCTTAAGACAAAAACACTTTTCTCGATGATATATGGCTTGAAACGTATTTACTGAAATTAATCTACAAATTCGTTCCAGGAATTATTCCCAGTACTGTTTAAAGGAAAACCATAAAATAATTTCAGCTCCAGTGTAGACCATTTAGTGTTGTACTATATAGTTTGTCTTCCCATATTGACTTTACAATCTTAAAACAATTGATTGCGTCTTACTGTTGGAGAATCACATGCTCCTCACTCTTATATCATAAGAGACTTCCTCCAGAAGGCTGTAGAAGAAGATCTATTGACTAAACAAAATAATTTGAGTAAAAAAATGCTGATCACATTCATCCACTAAAGCAGAACACAACCTTCTGTAGAGAGTTTCATTTGACACACAATCGGGCATAGTAACTTGTTTGTGCCTAGGATCCAAGATGACCCAAAAAATTCTTCTTATGAGACCAAAAGTATAGCTGACATGCATTTCCTTCTAAGGTTTGACCGACAATTCCTCAGAGCTCTGGCACATTTTTGGTGCACCCTTTTAAAACAAAGCCTCATTCCTTTTCAGGCAAGATGACAAAGTGTCACAAACTCAAAATAAATGTGCTGCAAGTCCCATTTTTTTACACCAAAATTTATATTTTTGGCAAAATTTATAATTTCTGCATAATTTGCACCAAAAAACTTGCAGCACAAGTATTTGGAGTTGTAGACACTTTGAATTATGCCACTGATATACAGTGGTCCCTCAACATACGATGGTAATTCGTTCCAAACAACCATCGTTTGTCGAATCCATTGTATGTTGAGGGATTCGTGCAATGTAAAGTATAGGAAGTTATGCTCATCTGTCCCTGCCGTTCCGGACCGCGTCCTCACTGCTCCCGATGATGTCCCAGGGGCTCCCGATGCTGTCCCGCTGCTCCGGCGTCTTCTTCGGGATCCTCCGGCTTTTTCCGCATCTTCTCCGGTGTCCGGGCCTCGCTTTCTCGTGATGTTATTGCGTTGGGGCACCGGGACGGCGTGTGCAGCGACGTAATAACGACGCCGGGAAGCGAGGCCCGGACCCCGCAGAAGATGCAGAAAATGCTGGAGGATCATGAAGTGGACCCGGAGCAGCGGGGATAGGTAAGTGAACCTGTCCGAGATGCTTAAACTGCTATCTGACAGCAGCTTAAGCATATTGCGCTGTCGGATAGCAGTTAATGCGATGGCCCCGACATATAAAAGCATCGTATGTCGATGCTGACATTGACATGCGATGGCCTCTGAGAGGCTATCGTATGTCGATTTGATCATATGCTGGGGCCATCGCATGTCGGGGGGTTACTGTACAATTTCCAGAGCTGGAGAAAAACTCTCTTTCACTCTGGGCAAAAGGTTCAGTTTCCTGCCCTAGCTCTGTACCTAGATATCCTAAGATAAGACAAATCACTTGTTGGGGCCTCCTTGGCGCCGCGCACCCAGGGCAGTTGCCCCTGTTGCTCTTCTACTAGCTATGTCCTTGATTTGGCTTTTTGTTATTGTTGAGCATGTTGTAGTTTTCTCTGCCTATAGTGCTAAGTCTTTTTTTTATGCCTCATGACATTTTGTCTCCTGCTGATGCTGTCTTGTTATGTTTTCTTCCACTTCAGTACGGTCACAAGAAAAGAAACTTACTATACCATCTTCCACCTGCAAGGCTTTCTCTTACAGTCGCCATATCATTTGTCTTTCCTTTTCCACATCTCCCCTTCTACACAAATTCCACTAATCTTTATACATAAAATACACAGTAAATTACACGGTGCTGGACAACACATTGACTCTTTAATTGCTAAAATATAGGAACATTTCCTTACGACCAGATTCACATATGTCCAGTGATGGAGAACCTGTCAGATGAGAATGTTGACTGCAACAACCTGTACCCAGTGCCACCACCATTCCATCTTACAGACCTATGGACTACCCGGTCTAGTTTTCCTTTGGCATTAATGTGTCTGATAGAAAAATGCTGCATTTAACAGTTTTCGATACAGTACGAGCATGCCAGATATCAACTATGCCGGACTGCCAGACATATGTGAATGTAACCTAAGTAGTAACTGACACGATTCTTTGCTCATTCCTAGCCAAACCTTTAGACAATAATTGAAATGTGCATACAAATCAGATCTACCATAAGAGTAGCATTAAATCTGTAAAATGCTCTCCTACACACATACAGTAGCTATTAATGCTCAGAACAAAGACACTAGCAAAAGTCAATGAGTCTTCAGGCTACAGGTACAGAATAAAGCTTTTCCAGTAAGCAGTTGCATCTAATTTATTTCACAAAAAAAAGTTATTCCTACATAGCAATTTGTTTTATTAAAAATAAACGTTGTTTGCTTAGGAGTTTGATCTCCCAAAAACAGGTAGCCAACTTGATTTATTCTATGTACAGTAAATTGGTCTTCCAAAAATCTAAAAAAAAAACTCAACTTAAAAATAGGGAAACGGGACATCCGACCACACACTTATATTTCTAACTCTGGTAACAATCTAAGGGCAAATGTTCAATTGGAGCAAGCTGCATATTTTCTCATGTCAAAATACAAGACTAGACTAACCACAAAAAAGGTATATACAACTTAGTGTTAAAAATGCAAATACCTATATTAGTATATTTCAAGCACTAATACTATACTATTAGTATATTTCAACACTTTATTTTTAAATTCTAATTTTCAAATATTTAATACTTTGTTTACAATACACCATTCCATGCAGTAAGAAAAAAAAAGATATGATGACACATATTGCCCCAACAGGCCAAAAAGACTCTTGCAGGTAGGGACGTGCACAGGAATTTTGAGGGGCAGGAGCTCAATGTGAAAAAAAGGGCACACCAGATCCATATGCAACTCCCTAGACCAGTGTTAACCCAAGCACGGTCCTTAAAAGACAACTGCAGCCAAAATTTTACTTATCCTCTATCCACAGGATAGGGGATAAGTGTTTGATTGCGGGGGGTCCGACTGCTGGGCCCCCCTTTGATCTCCTGTACGGGGCCGCGCCGTGGCTCTCCCGTGCAGGGGGCATGCCGGCCGCAGCATGACGTTGCGGCCGACATTCCCCCCCCCCCATACATCTCTATGGGAGAGGCAGCGTTCATGCCTCCCCGTCTCCCCCATAGAACTGTATGGGGGTGGGGATGGGGAATAAACCGTCGAGCTCAGAGCTCAGCGCTAATGCCGATGCCCCGTTAGGGAGATCGCGGGGGGTCCCAGCGGTCGGACCCTCCGCGATCAAACACTTATCTCCTATCTTGTGGATAGGGGATAAGTTAAATTTGGCTGCAGTTGTCCTTTAAATACCCCCAACAGGCCATGTTATCAGGTGATATAGTTGTAGAGATGCCTGATGCACAGACCAGAATTATATCACCTGTGAAAGATTTAGGGAATCTTGAAAACATGACCTGAGATTGCGGGGGCCCAGCGTTTGGACCCCCGTAATCAAACATTTATCCCCTTTAACATACCATCCACAGCTCCCCCATTGCACTGATATAGCTTTTCTGTCCTCCGTTCCGACCTCCTTTCTGCTTCCTGTGCACAGATCGAAACACAGCGATGAACTTATTGCCGGGCGCAGCGATTTCCCACCTTGACCAGTGATACAATGAGTGCAGTGTCACATAACAGGCCAAGGCTCCATATATGACATGCGCTCAGCCTATTACCGACCGAGGGGGGACATCACTGCGGCTGGAGATAAGCTCATCGCAGTGTCCGGGGGCTGTCCACATCTCGTGTCACACTGGGTCTGGTGCTACATAAGCTGCATATGGACTATGCTCAGTTATCAGCTGTGGACAGTTCCAGGAGTGGGGAGAAAGGAGACCTGTTAAAAGGGTACTCTGGTGGAAAATTATTATTTTTTTTTTATCAACTGGTCCCAGAAAGTTAAACAGATTTGTAAATTACTTCTATTAAAAAAAATCTTTACCCTTCCAGTACTTATTAGCAGCTATATACTACATAGGAAATTATTTTCTTTATGAATTTCTTTTTGTCTTGTCCACAGTGCTCTCTGCTGACACCTGATGCCTGTATCAGGAACTGTTCAGAGCAGGAGAAAATCCCCATAGCAAACCTATGCTGCTCTGGACAGTTCCTGTCATGGACAGAGGTGTCAGCAGAGAGCAGTGTGGACAGGACAAAAAAGAAATTTAAAAATAAAGGAATTTCCTCTGTAGCATACAACTGCTATATATTTAAATAGCAGTAATTTAGAAATCTGTTTAACTTTCTGGCCCCAGTTCTTTAAAAAAAAAAAAAAAAGAAGTACCCCTTTAAGGTATTTAGAAGCCAAATTGGTTCTGCACAATAGTTATTTATCATAAGCAACGGAGTTGTGCTTTAAATGTTAACACAAATACAGTGTGAATCCAGCCATTGGGATTTTGCTACAGATTTTATACTCTGGATTTTGTTATTGAATTACCAGCAGAAATTCTGCAGCAAAATGGGGGAGATTTATCAAAACCTGTCCAGAGGAAAAGTTGTCCAGTTGCCCATAGCAACCAATCAGATTGCTTCTTTTATTTTTAACAAGGCCTCTGAAACTGAAAGCAGCAATCTGACTGGTTGCTATGGGCAACTTTTCCTCTGGACAGGTCCACAAGAAAGGTGGGACAATACAAAGATTGTAGGGACTGATGATGTGGGGAAAATACAGATGTGGAATTGCATTATAGGGGCACAGGTGGGTAACACTATTGGTTTATAGCTATTGGTTTATAGCAGTGTTTCCCAAGTGGGGTGCCTCCAGCTGTTGCAAAACTGCAACTCCCAGCATGCCTGGACAGCCTTTGGCTGAGAGTTGTAGTTTTTTACCAACTGGAGGCACCCTAGTTGGGAAACGCTGGTTTATAGGGAGGGAAAGAACAACTATGCTGGACTAAGCTTTTCAGGTACTGTAGGTGGGGGACACTATGGGGGAGATTTAACAAGACCTGTCCAGAGGAAAAGTTGCCCATAGCAACCAATCAGATCCTTTCTTTCATTTTTCAGAGGCCTTTTAAAAAGTAAAATAAGCAATCTGATTGGTTGCTATGGGCAACTTTTCCTCTGGACAGGTCTTGTTAAATCTCCCCATAGTGTATATCAGAATAAAAAGGAAAAAAACAAAATAACACAAAAACACACTATAATTTCCCTGAAGCTGCTTGTGCAGAGGAGGCCAGTCCTCCCTGACAGACCACCCTGCTGATCATCAGTTACTGTCACTGTGGACTCTTCTAACTCTTCTGAGTCCCCTCACACAGTCCACCCTCCCTACAGTCCTCCCTGACAGACCCAGCTGATGATCACTTACTGTCCCCTCATGGTAGCTCCAGCTGATCTTCTATCCTCCATCTCTTCCTTTCCTTACCCAGAGAGGAGCAGGGAGGGGGAGGGGCCGTCAGCAGCAGCAGGACCCCGGGAGACAGTGTCCAGCGAATGCCTGTATGACAAGATGTCACTTCCTAACACTTGTATCTGCTCTTTCTTCTTGTCCCCTGCTGTTATCTCTACCAGCCGTGCCTCTATACACTTCTGCCCCTGTGCCTCTGTGCCTCACACCTTTAAAAAAAATAAAATAAATAAAGGCATTAAGGGGCAGGTGCATGAAAAAGCAGGGGCTCAAGCCCCCTTTGAGCCCTATGTGTGCACGTCCCTGCTTGCAGGGGTTTTATGGATATACTAGCTGAGTACCCGTCGCTGCCCGGTTTTTCCTACCATGTCCTTTTGGGGGAGGAAAAGCAACAAAGGAGGAAGCTTTTGTCCTCATATCATCTCCTTTAATCTTGACCCCATATCCCCTCCTGATATCCCGACCCCCAAATCCCCTCCTCATATTCCAACCTTATATCCTATGTTCATATCCCAATCTCATATCCCGATCTCATACCCTGTCCTCATATCCCGACCTCATATCCTGTCCCTATATCCCGTGTCCATTTCTGTCCCCATTTGCCATCCCCATATGCCGTCCCCATACCTCATCCTCATATCCCGTCCTCATATCTCATCCTCATATCTCCTCCTCATATCCCATCCTCATATTCTGACCCCATATTCTGTCTTTATAGCCCATCCTCATATTCAGACCTCATATTCCGTCTTCATATCCTGTCCCCATACCCCAACCTCATATCCCGACCTCATATGCCGTCCTCATAGCCCAACCTCCTATCCCGTCCTCATAGCCTTACCTCATATCCCGTCCTCATAGCCTGACCTCATATCATGTCCTCATATCACGTCCTCATATCCCATCCTCCTATCTCGTCCTCATATCCCGTCCTCCTATCCCAACCTCATATCCAGTCCTCCTATCCCGACCTCATATCCCGACCTCATACTGCGACCTCATATCCCGTCCTTCTATCCCGTCCTCATATCTCAACCTCATATGCTGTCCTCATATCCCATCCTTATGTCCCATCCTCATATCCTGTCCACAGGTGGAACTGATTTGTGATGAAGATATTGTAAGCTGAAAATAGAAGGGGGCGTGGCTTTGTAGGACTGGACGTGATTTGCAAGCCAGACCGATGCACAAACATGGTAGATAATAAAAGGGTGGGGCTTAAACAGTGGGTGTGTCTTTGTGAGATGGGGTGCGCTTGAGGAGTAAGGTAACGGAAGTCCCATATACTTGCATGGGACTTGAAACAAAATCCCACCTTTTATATAAGGGTGTAGGTAAGGGTTAATTTAACTATCATATACTTTTATTTGACATATAAGTAATATGTGTACCAGGTATTATTGAAATATCTCCAGCCGTACGGAAGATATGTGGGAACATACATTTCCCAAAGATTTGCATGGGACTTTAAACAAAAACCCCGACCCTCACAAATGGGGGTACTTAAGGGTTAAATTAACTATCCTATATTTTAAGTGGACATATAAGTAACATGTGACCAAGTATTATCGAAATATCTCCAGCCGTTTGGAAGTTATGCAATAACATATATTTCCCATAGACTTGTATGGGACTTTAAACAAAAACTCTAACCCTGGCAAATGGGAGTAAGTAAGGGTTAAATTACCTATCCTATGTTTGTTAGTAACATATAAGTAACATATGTGCCAAGTTTCATCTTAATATCTTCAGCCGTTTGGACCTGATGCTGGAACAAACACACACACATACACACATTGGCCCTCATTTACTAAGAGTGTTGTGTAGGTTTCTTTGTGGGTTTTAATTCCCTACAATTTATTTTCCACGGTATTTACGGTATTTAAGGTTTCCCTAAATTTTCCACTTTCCCTACACTTTGCTTTTTTTACACATGCTCTGATCTGTAGGGTTTTCCTCAGCTCAAATCCACCACATTTTATGTGGAAACCTTAGTAAATATGTTGGGTTTTTGTGAAAATGTCGGGGACACACCCCTTTTCTGAGACCATGCCCCCTTTTCCCGGCAGTCACGCCCCTTTTTCAGGTTTTCTTAGCAAAATGGAGAGTTAGTCGAGTTTTTTCAATTCTGGCGCAAATTCTGGTGCAAAATCTGGCGCAGACAGAATTTCTGTCGCAATGCGACAGAATCTGGTGCATAACCCGACAAAACATGTCGGGTTTGCAATAGTAAATGAGGGCCATTGAGTTTTATATATATATATATATATATATATATATATAAATATATATATAGGTTGGGTGTATGAGGCTGGGTGTAATAAAAGTAGAGAAAAAAAGTTATGTGATCATAGCCTAAAAATCCAAATATCTGACACTACAACCTTGAATCTCACTTACCAACAGTCCTATCTATAAAATCCGATTTTAGACCAACAATATTCTGAATTTTTGGACTGACACAAGGATATGTGAAAGTAAGAAATCAGAAACATTGGAATGTAATTCAATTTTAATGGGGTACTCCGTCCCTAGACATCTTATCCCCTATCCAAAGGATAGGGGATAAGATGTCTGATAGCAGGGGTCCCGCCGTTGGGTACCCCTACTATCACGACTGTGGCATCCCAGACATCCGATGCACGGAGCAAACTTTGCTTCATGCCATCACGGTCACACCCTGCTTGTGATGTAACCGCTTGCCCCCTCAATGCAAAGCAATAGACTTGCATAGATCCCAGGGATTCCCAGCAGCAGGACCCCCACGATCATCTTTGGATAGGGGATAAGATGTCTAGGGTCAGAGCACACCTTTAAGGTGAAATAGCTAATATGCTAGGGAATTGCACTTTCACCATAAAAATTGCTCCTAATGAATAAGTCTCTATGGTTATCATTGGATCGTGTCAACAAACAAATACAACTATTTGCCTATGAGATGCACCTACAGGAAAGTAACACGTAAGAAACCAGTGAGTTATTGCCCCCATTTAGTTTTCTCATCAAACATCCATACAGGTAAAATAACATCTGTCTGGCAGGACGAAGGCCTATTCCTAGAAAGTTTTTAAGATCCTGGCTGTATGGACCACTTTCATGCTTTGCCGGAAAGCCTTATCCTACTTCTAGGAATGCCGGGACAGTCTGGAAGAGTAGACAAATATATGTAAAATGTGAAGCTTATTTCTTGGTTTTACTGTATTTTACTCTCTTCTCTTGTTAGATAAAAAATAATTAATACAATAATACAATGGACTGTTAAGATGATTTCATTTATGGTTAAACTATAGTTCTATCAAGTCTACATCTTGGTTAAACGTGGTCAGGTAATAGAAGACAAACTCAAAAACTCTGTACTGTTCACTTAAGGTTTGTTTCTATTTCAACAAAATAATTTGTACCTAGACTTTGTCTAATGGTTATATCAATGATGAAAAAATGTTCTTGTGCCTCATTCAGTATCTACTTTAATTTCATTTTTCCTAGTACTACACTTTTATGCAAATTTACTCCTATTGCCTTCATTTTCATTTGTACTGTAACATAACATTATTACTAGCAGATAAATCACAAAGTCTGCCATTAAAATAACAGATAGGACTGTCAAATAAAAGTAAAGACTAGCAGCTGCAGTATATACTTTACTCTATAATGATAATGAAATATCCATAATCTTACAGGCATAACACAGAAGGCCAGAAAAATTACAGAGATCCAAGTACCTCATTATCATTAGACATTTATCAGTGTTTTACTTGGTTGTGGGCACCTGAAAACCTTGTCTCACACAGATTGAGATATCTACAGTGAAAGGAATACAACATTACAAATGGGTTTACATAGTGTGAGAGGGATTTATGCTTCTTTAAAAACCAGGCATTATATCAGTACCAAGTAAAGCGGTGGCTCGGCTTTGACAACAAGTTTCTTAGAGATGTTCTTTAAGCTAATGGTAGTTTGCAAAGTCATTGACATCCATACAGTATAAACAAGTAATCATGAGGTCCCATGGCAAGCATTCAGTCAAACCTCAGTTCATTGAATATTTTACTGCTTCCCTTTATTCTTTAAGTGCTCCAATAAGACATTTTCCTTATGTATGTCTTCCTCATGAATACTTTGTATTTACCCTTTTCAAGGTGTCTCCATTCTATATTCATTCAAAAGTTTAATGCTCCTCACTGATGACGCTCCTTAAAGATAGAAGTGTGTCCCAATGGCTGCTTAGCCTGCTCCCCTGTAAGTTTTCCCCTTTTACCTAAGTACATCATGGTCCTCCAGGCAAAAACATGGCAGATCAAGACATGACCAACACAATCTACAGGAAGTTGGCTAGAAGCATAATGGGGTCCCAAATCCTATACCCTCAAAAGAAAACCTCATTAGTCGAGGTTCTGCAAGTATCTATTTTCAGGAATTTAACAGTTGAGAAAAGCAGAAAGAGAGTTTGGGTAAATCCCAAGGCTAAATTTTCTAAACCTAGAGCAGAAAGTAGAGCATATAGAGTATACCTGTAGTAGTTAAACAGAGGCACCTTCATGGACAAATGATTTATAGACAATGGTGTTTTAAGTAGGGCCACTGAACACCCATTTAACTACAATGATGTCTCAATTAGGACCACTGAACTTCCATTTACAGACATTATCTGAAGTAGGGCCACTGAACTTCCATTTACAGACAATGGTGTCTCAAGTAGGACCACTGAACATCCATTTACAGACATTACCTCAAGTAGGGCCACTGAACATCCATTTACAGACATTACCTCAAGTAGGGCCACTGAATATCCATTTACAGACAATGGTGTCTCAAGTAGGACCACTAAACTTCCATTTACAGACAACATTATGTCAAGTAGGGCCACTGATCATCTTTTACAGACAATGGTGTCTCAAGTAGTACTAGACTAAGCATCCATTTACAGACAACATTATCTCAAGTAGGGCCACTGAACATCCATTTACAGACACTGGTGTCTCAAGTAGGGCCACTGAACTTCCATTTACAGACAACATTATAGCAAGTAGGGCCACTGAACTTCCATTTACAGACAACATTATCTCAAGTAGGGCCACTGATCATCTTTTACAAACAATGGAGTCTCAAGTAGGACTAGACTGAACAACCATTTACAGACAACCCACTTTCTTGATTTTCTCAAAAGACAATGTAGCCAGATCAGAATAAAAGATCCTATACAGAAATCCTGAAATGTATATTCCTGAAAGTGTTTCCTGAAACATAAACAAAAATAAAATACTCCTTATGGATACATGAATTCTTCATACTTTTATTTTCATATCAGCAAAAACAGGTTGCCTGAATACCTTTATTGAAAAGCCCCTGACACTCTCTAAAGCCTTTCACACAGGGACACAGACTTGAGTGCTGTCAAGCACCATGTTCTTGAACAACCCCTCCTGATGTTTTACATTCTAAGCAAGTTATTTTAATGCATAAAGTCCTTGACTTTTTACATCCATAAACTACAGATGATTCGCGGACAGCCACAATATAACTACTTATACAAATTGTCAAATAGGAAAATGTCTTAATATTGCATATTTTTTATTCATATTTAGATCATAAAATTCACAGCAATTTACAAATATATTGCTTAGACTGCAATATCAGCAGCTGGTATGAGATACTGCACATTATGAGTTGTCTTTGGAAAATGGCGTTTTAATAGTTATTAATACACAATGGCCCAGATTTACTAAAACTGTCAAATTCTGAGACAGTATAAACTTAAACTATGTATAGTATTAACCAGTAAGATCCATGTTCCACTGATACTGGTAATGGAACCCTCCACTACCATTTTAGCTCATCTAACCCCCTGTTACGCCTAGCGCTCCGGGTCCCCGCTCCTCCCCGGAGCGCTCACGGCGTCTTTCTCCCTGCAGCTCCCCGGTCAGTCCCGCTGACCGGGAGCGCTGCTCTGTCATGGCCGTTGGGGATGCGATTCGCACAGCGGGACGCGCCCGCTCGCGAATCGCATCCCAGGTCACTTACCCGTTCCCGTCCCCTGCTGTCATGTGCTGGCGCGCGCGGCTCCGCTCTCTAGGGCGCGCGCGCGCCAGCTCCCTGAGACTTAAAGGGCCAGTGCACCAATGATTGGTGCCTGGCCCAATTAGCTTAATTGGCTCCCACCTGGTCCCTGACTATATCTAACCTCCTCCCTTGCACTTCCTTGCCGGATCTTGTTGCCCTTGTGCCTAGAGAAAGCGTTTTGTGTGTTTAAACCCTGTGTACCAGAACTTCTGCTATCTCCCCTGACTACGAACCTTGCCGCCTGCCCCCGACCTTCTGCTACGTCCGACTTTGCTTCTGCCTACTCCCTTGTACCTCGCCTATCTTCAGCAGCCAGAGAGGTGAGCCGTTGCTAGTGGATACGACCTGGTCACTACCGCCGCAGCAAGACCATCCCGCTTTGCGGCGGGCTCTGGTGAAAACCAGTAGTGTCTTAGAACCGGTCCACTAGCACGGTCCTCGCTATCCCTCTCTGGCACAGAGGATCCACCTCCTGCCAGCCGGCATCGTGACAGTAGATCCGGCCATAGATCCCGCTGAAGTTCCTCTGCCAGTTGTCGCTGACCTCCCTACGCTGGTCGCCCAGCAAGCTCGTCAGATCGCCCAGCAGTCGCAACAGATAGCGCAACAAGATCACCAGCTGTCGTACTTGACCACCATGACACAGCAACTCCAGTCACAACTACAGCAAGTACAGTCGCAGCTACAGCAGCAACAACCATCTCCTCCGCCAGCTCCAGCACCCCTTCCGCGGCGAGTGGCCGCTCCTAGCCTCCGCCTGTCCTTGCCGGACAAATTTAATGGGGACTCTAAGTTTTGCCGTGGCTTTCTTTCGCAATGTTCCTTGCACTTAGAGATGATGTCGGATCAGTTTCCTACTGAAAGGTCTAAGGTGGCTTTCGTAGTCAGCCTTCTGTCTGGAAAAGCCCTGTCATGGGCCACACCGCTCTGGGACCGCGATGACCCCGTCACTGCCTCTGTACACTCCTTCTTCTCGGAAATTCGAAGTGTCTTTGAGGAACCTGCCCGAGCCTCTTCTGCTGAGACTGCCCTGCTGAACCTGGTCCAGGGTAATTCCTCCGTTGGCGAGTACGCCATACAATTCCGTACTCTTGCTTCTGAACTATCCTGGAATAATGAGGCTCTCTGCGCGACCTTTAAAAAAGGCCTATCCAGCAACATTAAAGATGTTCTGGCCGCACGAGAGACTCCTGCTAACCTGCATGAACTCATTCATCTAGCCACTCGCATTGACATGCGTTTTTCTGAGAGGCATCAAGAGCTCCGCCAGGAAAAAGACTTAGATCTCTGGACACCTCTCCCACAGTCTCCACTGCAATCTGCGCCTAGGCCTCCCGCCGAGGAGGCCATGCAAGTGGATCGGTCTCGCCTGACCCTGGAAGAGAGGAATCGCCGTAAGGAAGAGAATCTTTGTCTGTACTGTGCCAGTACTGAACATTTTTTGGTGGATTGCCCAATCCGTCCTCCACGTCTGGGAAACGCACGCTCGCACTCAGCTCTCGTGGGTGTGGCGTCTCTTGATGCCAAGTCGGCTTCTCCACGTCTCACGGTACCTGTTCGGATTTCCACTTCAGCCAGCTCTCCCCTCTCAGCCGTGGCCTGCCTGGACTCTGGAGCTTCTGGGAATTTTATTCGGGAGTCCTTTGTGAATAAATTCCGCATTCCGGTGACCCGTCTTGTCAAGCCACTCCACATTTCCGCGGTCAACGGAGCCAGGTTGGATTGCACCGTGCGTTACCGCACGGAGCCCCTCCTAATGTGCATCGGACCTCATCACGAGGAGATTATATTTTTTGTCCTTCCTAATTGCTCTTCTGAAGTTCTCCTTGGACTACCCTGGCTTCAACACCATTCCCCAACCCTGGATTGGTCCACTGGGGAGATCAAGAGTTGGGGTCCCTCTTGTTCCAAGGACTGCCTTCAACCGGTTCCCAGTACTCCCTGCCGTGACCCTGTGGTTCCTCCTGTATCCGGTCCCCCTAAGGTCATTAAGGACTCTGCCTGCCACAGGAAATGCCCCTCCCCCCCTCCCAGTTCCATCAGGCAAGCTTCTGTGTCCCCTCATGGCCCTCGTCCTGGTGTCACACTGCCCCGTGCCAGGTCTCGCCCTCTGCCCTCTCTCCCCATTCCTACTCCTGCGGTTCTGCCTGCCCTTGAGGGATCCCTCCATCCTTTCCCGGTGTCCTCATCCCAGGGGAGGCAGTTACCCGATAAAGAGAAGGGGAGACCTAAGGGGGGGGGTACTGTTACGCCTAGCGCTCCGGGTCCCCGCTCCTCCCCGGAGCGCTCACGGCGTCTTTCTCCCTGCAGCTCCCCGGTCAGTCCCGCTGACCGGGAGCGCTGCTCTGTCATGGCCGTTGGGGATGCGATTCGCACAGCGGGACGCGCCCGCTCGCGAATCGCATCCCAGGTCACTTACCCGTTCCCGTCCCCTGCTGTCATGTGCTGGCGCGCGCGGCTCCGCTCTCTAGGGCGCGCGCGCGCCAGCTCCCTGAGACTTAAAGGGCCAGTGCACCAATGATTGGTGCCTGGCCCAATTAGCTTAATTGGCTCCCACCTGGTCCCTGACTATATCTAACCTCCTCCCTTGCACTTCCTTGCCGGATCTTGTTGCCCTTGTGCCTAGAGAAAGCGTTTTGTGTGTTTAAACCCTGTGTACCAGAACTTCTGCTATCTCCCCTGACTACGAACCTTGCCGCCTGCCCCCGACCTTCTGCTACGTCCGACTTTGCTTCTGCCTACTCCCTTGTACCTCGCCTATCTTCAGCAGCCAGAGAGGTGAGCCGTTGCTAGTGGATACGACCTGGTCACTACCGCCGCAGCAAGACCATCCCGCTTTGCGGCGGGCTCTGGTGAAAACCAGTAGTGTCTTAGAACCGGTCCACTAGCACGGTCCTCGCTATCCCTCTCTGGCACAGAGGATCCACCTCCTGCCAGCCGGCATCGTGACACCCCCACCATCATGTCTGAGGGGTCCGATGAGCTCTACTGAGCTACCAGCATCTTTCACTTACACCTACATTTATGCCCTGCTGTGTTAGGTCCCTAGTTATCTAGGGGTGAAGGAGAACCATGATGATGACCCGACTTCTTCCCATGACTTTGTAACCCGAGATTGGACTGAGACTAAAGGTATCAGAATACAAATTTGCCGGAAGTAACACACAAGTCTATAGGACTACCGGTAAAACCATGTCCTGATCTCTTGCTCTAAAAAATTCAGGAAACCCAATGTATATATTATGTTGTTAGATTATTTTGAACCAAAGGGACCCTTTTGGGTTTACTGGGATCCTTAAAAAAAATAGATAAATAAAAATAGGAGTATCCATGAAAGCCATCATGGCTCCGGTATGAATAAAAGCTGAAGAATCCGTATGATTGCTAGGAATTATAAACCTTGTTTGCAGCCTTTAGTTTCCAGAAAAGCTTATTAATGTTTTTATAATTGCCCGTACTTAAATCCTGTAATTGACATCCCGAAAACTAACCCTATATGTTTAATTTAATGCAATATTGTGGTTCTTAATTATGTGAACTCGTTTAATTCACAAAATATGTGTAGACTAAATAATACTTTTACTGCTTAAAAAATGTGATAAAGAAAATTAGGATCCTAAAGCCTTCTAAGAAGATGAGTATACTTAAATGATAATATGCAAATGACAGAAAATGCACTTCACAATAAGTAGGCCAGGCCATCCCGATATTCTTTTTCTTATCATGCAGTGTTTCTTGTGGGATATGTCTGTAGCTATCTCTGATTTTCTAATTTGTAATTTGGAATTCACAAGTGGATTCCTTCATGATTGACATTGTAGGTTGTATTTCAGTAATATGTGCAATACATGTGACTGAAGGTAATTTGCTATTTATTATTAAGAAAAGCATAAATGCTGCACTGAAAATTCATAGATATAATAGATATTATATATATATATATATATATATATATATATATATATATATATTTTATTTTTTATTTTTTGCTATTCTTGGAGTACATTAAGCCACATTGCCAAGCAAATCAGATTTTGGGGGCTGTGTGCAAGCTGGACCCTAAAATCACCTAAAACTAATAACATTGCTACTTAATCTCTAATATAAGGTGCTGCCAAAGACCAGATAAGATAGCTTCATGGAATGAACACCTTATTTAAAAATTCAATGAGTTTCCAGGCCATGTTGGTCCCTTCACCAGTCATGATACAACACCATAACGTATTTAAAGGGGTATTCCGGGAATTTTTTTATTTGACTATGCTACAAGGGCTGTAAAGTTAGTGTAGTTCATAATATAGTGTTTGTACCTGTGTGTGACGGTTTTTTCACAATTCTTCTGTGATTTTCACCTCACTATTTTTACCAGCATACAAAATGACTGTTGTCTCGGATTTTTCCCAGCTTGCAATGGGGCCGAGACCTGACTCACTAGTCAGCTGATGACAGGGAGCCTGTCTGCTTCAACGGGTGGAGGGATCAATTTGCATCTAATGCAACAGCTGTAGGCACCCTGATTGAAAACAGGTCTGCAGCTCATTTATGTTTCAATGGGTGGGGTGGCTGATGTGTGGGAAGGAGGAAAATAGAATTATGGGATTTGTAGTCAAAAAAAGAAAAATCAAACAGGAAATAAAAGTTCACAAAAAGCTAGCCACAGTGTTATGGTAATATCACAACATAGCCACTTAGCCCCAAGACAAGTGCAGATCCTTCCTAAGCATGCCCATTACTGTCTGCCAGGTACGTACTAAAATCACCTTATGGTGAATAACCCCTTTAACTCTGCTTGTAACCATTTGTATCATGCCTGACAAAAGTGCCAACATGGCCCTGAAATTCATTCAATGTTTAAATAAGGTGTTCATTCCATGAAGCTATCTTCTTTGGTTCTTGGCATTGTTCATGGTATCTATATATTCCTCCACAATCAGTTCTTCGGTGCTGTTCACATCTGATGAGCATGGGGGGTTGGGGGGGTGCAGCAGCTTGACGGACATCTGAATATTATGCATTCACATGAGACATACCTGCTGAGGGTTGTGCCTCAGATTGTAAAATATGATCCTGTAGGAGAGCTCTACATTTTACCAGAGAAGGAACCTTTGTGATAGCACCCAAGGGAGTGCCCTTGTCCTAATTTTATAATCTCTAGAACAGACAAGCTCTAGACTGCTAAACCAAGGAGCAGTGTCTGCTTTTGGTTTACTTATGTATCCTCCTTGGGCACCAGATTTATACATAGAGATCTTCGCCGCTTTTAGAGACCTAACAGGAAGTTACTATGGGGCTACCATGTTATATTCATAACATTATTGTCTTCTAAAGTGGCAGAAAGCCTCTTAGGCCCCCTGAGACTCCAGAATCCAAGGGTAATTGCGACCTACTCCTACAGCTACATCCATGCCAGCCATGCCACTGGTCCTAGAACAGTACTACCCACAGTATTGACCAAAATGACACAAAATATATGGACAGCCCTGTGGTTTTGGGTTTGAATCCACCAATGGAACATCTCCAAGGAGTTTCTATCTTCTCCCTAAGGTTGAGTTGTTTTTCTTCAAGTTCTTTAGGTTAATTGCATGTATGTATTTGAAAAATTTAAAATTCTGAGCCCCACTTAAGACCTGTTCCCACTCATTCGACAACCTGGGTCAGTTTCCCTCCAGCATGGTTGTAAAATGCAAGTGGGAAAACTTATGCTAGAACTAATCCTATTGTTGTCAATGGGAGCATTCAAGGCATCTGGTGAATCAGTGGGGACACTGAACTGGCTCAAAAGCCATAGAGGAAAACATCTCTCTGCGTTTTTTCCTATGTGGATATGAATATTCTGTGGTGGTAGAAAAAAAATTTGAAAAAGCTTGATGACAACTGATACATTTTTCCATCACTTGTGGTCACGTATGGCACAAAATAAAGAAATTATGATGGAACTGATATTTCACTGAAGTGAGTGATGACAATCCCTGTACAGAGCTGCGGAAATAGTTGGTACCCTGTAAGCAACAGAAATAAATATATACCCTGTCATCATTTCATAGTAGGATCCTACAGTTTCGAAAAGGTCTACTGAGGGAAACGGGGAAGGACTACCCCGGGGAAGGACATGTGAACTACCCAGGTTAACAACGCTCGGTCTCAATGATTAGGTCATTTAGATTTACTACATATATTTGTGCTTGTACACACGGCACTGGATGGCCTAATTCCTGAGAAAGCACTACTAAAAATCTATGATTATTACTCTTCCTTAGACTGCAATCACCATTTCACAAGCTTTTCGATGTGCGTTCTGAAAAATGTTACCCACTGGTACACTAAAGTAAAAATAAATAAGCAGTGAACAAGAGGAATAGTCATTATATATGATGGCAATCAGCAATGTCAGAAAACCAGAAAAAAAAGGCTCTGCTTGGCTTTTCCTGTTGCAATATCGGGAGATACAGATTTCAGCTATGCATGTGCTATATTCACTATGGCCTTCCATAACATTACATTTGACAATGATTGCAAATATTTGACAACTGATAATAAATTCTCTAATCTTCAATTTAGGGTCATATTTCTGTATATATGGAACAGTGTTTCCTAACCAAGGTGCCTCTATAACTACAGCTCCATGCCAAAGGCTGTCCAGGCATCTTGAAAGTTGTAGTTTTGCAACAACTGCATTTTACCCTGGCAGGAAAACACTGACCTAGAAGCAGTGGCATATATAATGCAAAGGGGCCACGCACCATCATATTGTACAGGACCAAATAAATCGGAAATCTGAATCTGAAACAAAGTCAGAATCCCCAGATCGGACCAGAACCAAATCTCAGAAGATTCGCTCATCTCCACTTAATAACACTGTCCCATAATTAATACCAAGTTCTTTTATTTATGTTCATTTATATTGGGAACATGAAATGCCTTCCTAAGATACCACAGACTATAGGCAAAACTGGTACTTTTTCTGGATGTACAGCTATACCTTTTCCAGCATTGGATAACCTCTTAAGGAATATATACTACTTTAATTTAAACCTGGCACCATTTGCAGCTGTCACTAATGTAAACTTTACAGACTTTCACCTTTTTGCTCAAATCAATACATACTGACATTTTAAAAAAAGATAAAGTGTGAATTAACTTGACTTGAAATGATAACAGAAGAGTGAGACAAGCGCTTGACATAAAACTAATGCTTTGGTGAAGTCTTGCAGGTCAATGTATGTGTCTGTGTCATCGAAGAACAACCAATATTACAGAATGGAGCTTGTTTTAAGAATAACTCATCAAGATCATATGTATTTTATTTTAACCAGACCTGAGGTAAATCAACTACCTTGTATTGCATTGGCAACTATTGATTTCAATGGGCATTGTGTAATTCTACATTTTCTATACAAAATATGGACACGTAGGCAACTTTTCCTAACCATATTAGCTGGTCATAGGTAGAGCTAGCACCCAGATCTCCAGTGATCACCAGACTATTTGCTATATTTAAAGGCTGTTATTGAAATCATTAAAATGTACACTGTTCACAGTATAGTAAGTGATAAGTGCCTAACTGGTGGGTATCAGGCCACTGGGACCACAACAGTCATGAGAATTGTTGTCCTGTATCCCTCTGGTTGGATAGAGTCTATGAGGCTACCTAAAATAGCTGAGTACAGAACTCTATCTTTGGCAGTACCAAAGCATTTAAATGTGGAGCCACTACTTCAGTCAACTGGGGGGACATGGTGCCCAAGTTCTTAGAATTGGTGTGGCTCCCAATAGTCCGATCCCCACCAATCAGACACTTATAACTTATCTGGTAGATAGATGATATGTGTTATACATAGGAAAACTTATTTAAGAGGTAGGCTATGAAGGGCTGCTAGATGTGGGCATGGTTATGTCTGAAGAAAATGATTGAAGTATAGTACCTGCCCCACCATCTAAGCCTTATCCCTTTAGGTAGGGAGGAAGTTATAGGGCTATAACGGCACAAATTTGGAAGTGAGCCATCAGGGAGTAAGGAAAGGTAATACATTATAAACTCCCTGGAGAATCCCTAAAACACTCAAGTGAAGCAAAATATCATGAAGTGAAATAACTGAAGCCCTTTTGTCTATTTAAGGTATTTTCCATCCCATAATAAGTAATATATCAACACACATTTTTTTAAATTCAATACTGAAGGATAATGGGTGATAAAATATGAATATATGTATTCAGTTTTACCCATTAAACTACTAGATGACAAAAATTGAGGTATTTTGAAAACAATGAAAGGGATGGTGGACCTGAGCCCACATACAATAATTACAGTTTACAATGAGATCCTTCCCTTTATACCAGTCGTTGCTTTGTAAGGAAACATTCTGTTATTGTTTGTATGAGACATTCCTTCACTTTTTCTCGCTTTTTTATGCTTGCACAGGCTTAAATCTTTAGAAAATGCTGAATACGGATAGCCAACACATCATCCACAAGAGAAGTCTGCTTGCCTTGAAAGCTATTTTTTTGTGTTAAACAGTCACAAATGATGGCATCCTTAAAATCTGAAATCAGACCCTCGATTCATCCTCAAGGTCCCGCTTCTTTAACAGATGTACTTTAGAGAACAAGCAAGTGAATCCTAATTGTGTTTTATTTAGCTTCATGTTGTATCGAAGAGAAAAAAATCAATACCATTTGTACGGCAATGAAGAAAAATGTAATCTATAAAGTGTTCTTATTGAGTAATTAAACACCCTATTATTGTCGAGAGCAGTGAAACCATGAATTTGATGAAAAGCTTTATTCAGAAAAATACTGCAATGATTAATACCACCCTCCATATTAGATAAAAATGACGGTCTTTTGTGCAGGGTAGCCAGCAGCCACATAGGAATAAGAGAAGTAGATGCTAGTAGCACAATAACAGTATAACCTTGAACTGAACTTCCATCCTCAAGAAATTAAACGCTTTAGCAGGACTTTAAATCCTTCCACTTAGAGCTCATTTGTGTTTCATGTCACCTGCAGTTCCTGAAGAGAACTCATTATCTTAAAAAAAAAAATTGTAAGGGAAAAAAAGACAATCCTTTTATAATTTCTATTATAAATGTGAATTTTGTTTTAACAAAAAAAAGTGTTTATGTCTGGAAGGGATCACAGTAATAACACTCCGAGGCCGGCAAAAAAGACTTCAGCTATTAATGCACTTTTCTCATTTCCCTGGGAACATGAACAAAGAGAAGCTTCTTCAAGACACAAAATGAATAAGAGAACAAGAACGATACTGTAGAAAATAGAGCGTTATACTCTCCTCTATACCATAAGACTATTTTTATACTCTGCGCTTTCACTGGCAAGTTATTGTTCTGGCCTTATAGGAAAAGACAGGCAGCAGGTCTCCAATGTTGACCAACATACAGTATCTTGTCCTTCTGTAGAGAGTTTTATCCACAGTTTTGTAGTCATTGTTTCCTGAATGTCCACAGAAAACCTAATCCCAATTCAGTTATTTGACATTTTTAACATCACAGGTTTTCTTTTGTTTCATTTTTTGGACTAGGCAGAAGCCTTGTTGTTCCAAAGCATCTCTACTAAACAATTGCATGGACATTCAGGTAAAGGGAATGTAATATTTGGTTAAGGGGTTAGGCTGGCCTTAAAAAAAATAAATGCTACAATACTCACCTGTTAATCCCACTGCTGTTGTTGTAAGGGTGCCCTGCCCTGTACTGGTGTCCACTTCCTGGTTCCCATCTTGATATACAGGAAATGCCCACTCACAGCAGTGACCTGCAACAACCAGTGAATGGTTGAGTGGGCATGTCCTGTATGTGAAAATGGGGACCAGGTAGTAAGGAATAGTACAGAACAGTGCATCATCACAATGGTAGTGTCAAGAATCGGGCCAGTGAGTAATCCATCATTTTTTTCAAGGCAGTCTGCATTGGCAAAATTTAATTATTTCCTTACACAGTATATGAACCCACAATTAATATACACTTGGAAGAAATCTAATTTGCACAATTCAATTAATCAAGATTGGAACATCACATGTATGTCCACAGGAACAAATCTACATTATGAACCAAATACTAAGGTCTCATGATGGCTGTATTACAGATCTGTGATGTATGGGACCACAATATAGTGCCCATAGACAAGGGCTCAAGTCCTGAGTTCCAGCACTTTTTCCACAGCAGGATCGCCATTCCCATTAGCAGGAGCCCTGCAGGACCAGCTCTTGAGTGGAAATCTTGGGTGAGTTCACTCACTGTTTTTCCCAGGACTTGACCCCTGCCATAGACGACTACAAGATTTTATACTGAATCAAACTTAGTCCCATGCAGTACTACATAAGCCTTGTCTTCTAGTATGGCTTCTACAGAAAAAATGGTGACTCACAAAGGAACCATATGGCTGAACATGTGTATCACCGTACAGGGTTCATGCTATGTGCTATATGTACTTGAAATGCAAATAAGAAAGTAATAAGATTATTATGGTCATCCACATAGTACATTTTCAAGGCATAAACACAATGGGGAGATTTATCAAAACCTGCCCAGAGGAAAATTTGCTGAGTTGCCTATAGAGACCAATCAGATTGCTTCTTTAATTTTTCAGAGGACTATTGAAAAATTAAATAAGCGATCTGATTGGTTGCTATGGGCAACTCAGCAATTTTCCTCTGGACAGGTTTTGATAAATCCAATATACATATTCCATAGATCTAAACACGGGCACCCTTCACTTGGCTGGTACTTAAAGTATTGGTGTTACTTGAAAAAACTTTTGACATGTCATGGGGACATGACAAAAACTTTGATCAGTCGGAGTTTCAGTGTGAAGACCCCTTAGATCAGGATAACCAACGGAGATAAGCAGGTGGCAACACACTTTACTTTATCTCACTGCTCTATTATAAGTTTATGGGGCAGCAAGATAAAAATCGATAAGAGCCATGGATTAAAGTAGGGTACAGCGTTTTTATCTCCACTTGTTATCCTGATAGGCTGGGGTCTCAGCACTAATACCACAACCAACCAAAACAATTAAGATGTTCAAATGATTTTCAAGTGACAGTGCCCAATTTTGGAATATATATTTCCATTTGCAATTGATTCTGAACTTTAATATCACCAGTTTTAGTGGTACTAAGCCAATAACAAAAGTTTATATAGATGCAGGCAATACAAAATATAACTTTGGCGGCACTCACCAACTCTGTTATTCTGCTTTATTTGTATATATAATTTTAAGACAAAATTTAGAAGAACGCATGGTTTGGTAAGCTAAAGGCCTTTTCATGTGTGTATGGCATTCTTACAGTATCATGATGGTCAGCCTACCATTTAAGATAGACAATGACCAGGCTTGTCCAACAAGGGCAGCTGTAGGCAAGCAAGAAGAATTGGGTGTGCTGGATTTTAACGTGTCCAATCTTTTGGACATGTAAGTTGCTGACAGAAGTGTCTGGTTGTGGCTCAATGCTGGGAATTGTAGTTTTGCATCAAATAAAGGCACAGAGGTTGGGAAACATTGGGTTAGGTGATCAGCACCCCTCTTTCTGTGACTGCCATAATATTTTGCGGAAAGTTTATATAATAAAATTATAGAATGCATTTACTTTTAAGAATATTTCACACACCTGAGAAACTCTTCTTTCAAACTTAAAAAGGCTTTTTGGTGACCAAAAACAGCTCACCCTCCGACAGAACTGTATAAGTAAATTAGTTGCCATTAAGAGCTGGCATCTAATAGCAGTTCATGTGGCTCTAAAACATTTCTGACTGTGATAGTAAAATAGACAAACACAACTTTTACCTCAATTGGTAATTTAGGCCACATGCTAAATAATTGGGGAGATTAGTGCAGGGAAACCAATTATGCTACGTTTTCTATTTTACATTGTGGCTTATCAAAGCCAGCACCAGAATGTGATTGGTTACAATGAAAAATACAATTTGCACTAGTTTTTATCAAAATATTCAGCTGGTTACAAGCTGCCCAGGGATTGCCCAGAAGTAATAGCTCCATACCAGTCGACAGTTTTTTAGAGGTATTGCAGCAGAGCCTTACCCACCTCAATGGTGCTAAGCTGCAATACCAGACAAAACCCCTGGACAGATGTGGTGCAGTTTACGTAACTTGCAGAGGTATAGGGCATAAACGCTAAATAGACTTACTTTACAATTATTCTACTGCGGAGAGATGGGAAGGACAATGCTTAGCCGTATGTTTCTCCCAGCTCAGTCTAGTGATCGAAGGGTGTCTCCTAGATTTCGACAGATCAAAACTTTTGGCATTGTAAAATGATAGTATTGCCTTTAACACTGATCCATTTCATAATGTCTACTATGTGCAGAAAAGGTGCAATATTCAGAAGGCTGAAGAAATATTATTTACCAAACAAACTGGAACAAGTAGGACCCAGGGAAGTACAGGTGGATCCTTTGGTGGACACAGATGACCCAGATGTCTGAATTTAAGAAGCTGCCCTCCAGCTAACCTCTGTCTCTGGAGGGATTGTGTTTCTCATGCTGTGCAGTACATGAAGACGCTGAGGAACATTTTTGTGGTTGCAATCTACTTGTGATTGCCAACATTTCACAAGTTTGCACTTGCACAAAATATTTTTGCCGTGACTTTTAATGTTTTACTGTGTGTTTTTAAAATGTGCTTTTTGTGGGAATGTAACACTAGATGTTTAAGGCTATATGTAAAGTCTAGAGGAAAGAAGTTTCACCATCATCACACACTGTTCTATTCTTTACTGGAAGAGCAGTGAGACTATGGAACTCTCTGCCACATGATGTCGTGATGTCTGGGGGGCCTGGATGTTTTTCTAGAAAATATAATATTATATGTTATGTATACTAGATTAATGGGGATAAAATGTTGATCCAGGGATTTATTCTGATTGCCATATTGGAGTCGGCAAGGAAGTTTTCCTTTGATATGGGGCAACTGGTATCTTCCTTATAGGATTTGACCTTCCTTTGGTTTAACACAGTAATAGAACCTTATAGACTGTTTCAACCTTTTAAACTATGTAACCATGTAACAGTACATATACATATTAGATAGACAGATAGGATAGATTGACAGGAGTTCTCCAATATTTTTTAAGTTGTATACAAGTGGTATAAAGGGGTACTCCGGTGGAAAACCTTTTTTTTTTTTTTAATCAACTGGTGCCAGAAAGTTAAACAGATTTGTAAATTACTTCTATTAAAAAAATCTTAATCCTTCCAGTACTTATTTTGCTTTTTGGAACACAGTGCTCTCTGCTGACATATCTGTCCATTTTAAGAACTGTCCAGAGTAAGAGAAAATCCCCATAGCAAACCTATGCTGCTCTGGACAGTTCCTAAAATGGACAGAAATGTCAGCAGAGAGCACTGTGATTGTGATGTCAGCAGTGAGCTCTATCTTTCAAAAAGAAAATAATTCCTCTGTAGTATTCAGCAGCTAATAAGTCCTGGAAGGATTAAGATTTTTTAATAGAAGTAATTTACAAATCTGTTTAACTTTCTGGCACCAGTTGATTTAAAAAAAAAAAAAAGTTTTCCACCGGAGTACCCCTTTAACTGCTGGTGAATCTAGTTACTTAGTTATTAATTTACTATCTGCTAAAATGTCATTGTAAGTCAGTCTTATGTGCAATCACATGATCACACAGCTGACATTTATCTCCCATACTCCCAGACTTCCCATACTCGAAGTACATAATTATCACCCCATAGTACAAACAATATACATTTTCATTACTCCCTAGTTCTTTCTTACCCTCCCTGTCTCAGGAGGAATTGTGTTTCACATGCTGGGCAGCATCTCTGGTTTTGAATAGAACCACAAAGCTGTGTTGGGTAGCAGATCTATGTGTTAAAACATACATTATCTAAAGGGGCATGTGGGCAGCTGTAACAAACAAAATATCTGGGAAACTGAGAGAAATTATAGGAACTCTATTTTTACATAGTAATCCCATCTACAGGAAGCTCTGGCAGCATCAAAACAAAGGTGCTATACAGAGCTGGACAAGATTATGAAAACAAAAAAATACATACATATATTTGAGCTCTATGGTGGCATCACATGATAACGATTTACACACATAATTACTTTTTTATATTTGTATTGGCTCAAAAAAAAACTTTAAAGTTAAAGTATTATTCCCAATTAATATTTCAGGCCATAAAAACAAGTAACATAACCATTAAAGGTTTACAACTGCCCAAGCATAAGACTATCTCTCCCAGAAGATAACACTGAGGAATTACGAGAGGATGTGCCTTTGTCTTCCAATATATTAGGAGGTGATGTAGAGACAAGTCTAAATAAACAGTAGCTGAAAGGCTGGAGCGATAAGGGCATATTTAACATTTTTCATTAAGACAGGTACAAATTACATTTTGTCTGTTTGTGTGTAATGATAAATGCCTGACGCTGGGATAAATATAATATCCTACAGCAGTATCAATAGGAAGAAATAAAATAAAGGCAAGCTCCCAATTTAATACTCATATATAATCTCTCAAGTCTGGGGCCATAATTTTTACTAATTTCCCTGTAAACGATTGCTGACAGGAGATTCGTAATTAGTCTCATATAAACAAATATGCAAGATAAATAGAAGAATCGAGAGCAGGAAAACAAAAAAAAAAAAAAAAAAAAATTCAACAATTAAAAAAACAGTCAAAATAAAAATTAAATAAAAATAAAAATATATAAAAAAAAATACAGAGGACGCTTGTCATATTAAAATCATCATATCATATCTTTCAGATTTTAATGCTGGCTTCCTAGAAGCTGGATGAGAGCAAATGGAGGATTTTAGGCAGCACAATATGGATAATTTTTAGCTGCCGATGAGGGCCAGATGACCACCTGATACTTTTCGCTGAGGTGATAAAATGAAACGATTGCTTTGTTTTGCTTGAAGGGTTTTGCTATACCGTACGTTATTACAAAGGGGGTGGGGGGAAAGTGTACAGTCTGGAGAAGGAAGATGAGGATTATCAAGGTTATGGTACAGCCTGAGTTAATTGCACATTAACAACGCGGACAATAGCAGAGTATATATATATATATATATATATATATATATATATTCACAGGTACGTACCATAAGCGCGGCCGGTGTTTTCTAGCTCGCTGTCACAGCAAACAAGCTGAATTTCGAATCAAGTGGTCAGCTCAGGCACAAACACCACTTCTTTACAGGTCCTTCAGCAGAGCATTTTGATGCAGATAAACAGCATACTGCATCCAGTTTTACAGTGCAATTACATGGCGGCTCACATAGGTGTAGATAGACAATGTAAAGACCCAATATAACCTGGTTCCCAGTGTATCTAGCACTGGAAAACAGTGGTGTGGATAAGCATCTTCTAATAAAAATATTGTGAGATTTTGACTAAAGCTAGACACAAAGACCAATATCTGTATATATATATATATATATATATATATATATATATATATATATATATGAAACAGTACATACACATGTTTACATAATGTTACCTCTTGTAGACCACCAAACGGAGTAAAAAAAGGATTTTGAATGGGTGACGCTTAAAGGAGTACTCCGCCCCTAAGGATAGGGGATAAGATATCTCATCGCGGGGGTCCTGCTGCTGGGACCCTCGGTGATCTCTGCTGCGGCACCACAGTCATCCAGTGCACGGAGTTAACTTTGTTCCGTGCCGGATGACTAGTGAAGCGGTACTGGAGGCTCGTGACATCATGCCCTCCTTCTCACGCCTGCTACGCCCCCTCCCATAGACTTGCATTGAGGGGGTGTGGTGTGACATCTCGAGGGGGCATGGCCGTGACTTCAGGAGCCTCTGACGCCTTTCTAAACAAACGCCGGTTGCTGCAGGGTGATCGCTGGTGTTCCAGGCAGTGGGACCCCCACGATCAGACATCTTATCCCCTATCCTTTGGATTGGGGTTCAGATGTCAAGGGGTGGAGAACCCCTTTAAACTAGTAGAACAGTGACCTCAAACTGTGGCTCTCCAGATGTTGCAAAACTTCAACTCCCGGCATGTCCGGACAGCCAACGGCTGTCCGGGCATGCTGGGAGTTGAAGTTTTGCAACATCTGGGGGGCCACAGTTTGACAACCCTGATATAGAAAAACCGAAAATCAAAAATGTCTGATCTAGATGTGGGATAGACTTCTCAATAGGTTTTACTGTATCCAACTATTTCTTCAGCCCAACCTCTTTTAATCTAGCGCATGTTTATAGCCTATAGCCAGAAAAGAACTGTGCAAATATTTTTGTTTGTATCTTAACTTAGAATTTTCTTCCTCAGTGTTCTTTACTTTTACATACAGGTTTATCATTTTCTACATCCCTTAGGTAATCCAAAATATTTGGCAATCCAGGACCTATCCGGAACCATCGATGTAGGTTTATTTGACAACACGTATAGTTATGTTACGTATAGTAAATGTATATGTCCACAGAGGCATTCCCCCATGCAGATATAGCAGCAGCTGGGAATATTCCTGCTTTTGTTAATCTTCATCCCTGTCCTATTTCTGTCAGCTGTCACACACGGCTTGTGACCTTTATTAACTCCCAAAAGTGGCTTGTAGTATGATATCTCCTGGCTATCCAAGCCCGACTCAACGACTTTGTCAGAAGTGGCCATGTTATGTCAAAGTCTTGACCCTCTTTGTACCTTTGGCTTATTATCAGGGCCATCTTTATAACTACAGTAAATTATGTACAGTAAGGCTTATTTCACATAAAACCGGCCATAAACCATAGACGCATGTTAACTGGACAACTTGATTTCAACGCGATTTGCCAACTATCTAATAGATATGGTGAGATTCAATATTGTTAAGTGCTGCGGAATCTGTTGGCGCTATATAAATAAAATCATTATTATTAATAATATTATTATTATGTTCCAAATCTCTACTACATATGGAAGTGTGGGGAGAAAAGGATTGGGCATGTTGAATTACAACTGACTGACTCTTTTTCTATCATGGAGATAAGCCGCTGCCAAAGCTGTTGGGCAGCAGCTTATCCCTTTCTTTCCAACATGTGAACAGTTGGCATACATTCATGTATATGGGGTGATCAGGAATGATAGCCATTGGCTAAACAAGCTTTAACTATGAGAAAATAACCCCAGGTTTTATCTCGGTCAAATTGATAAATTTGGTGCTTGAAATACACATTATAACCGGAATTTCTGGTGACTTAAAGGAAAACTGTCAGCTTTCTCCCCTTGCACTAACCAGCGGTACTGGCTGGTAGTGCGGGGGACGATGATCAGTTTGATGCTTACCGTGCCCGGATCCTCCGTTCGGCCGTAGTCTTTTATTTTCAGTATATGCTTATTAGATGCTAACTGGCACCGGCCAGGCCAACTGGCACTGTGACATCAGTGACGCCTACCACAGCGCCGCCCAGTTCATCAATATTCCTCCCCTCTTTCTTCATTACAGAGCAGGGAGAAGAGGGAGAGGCGGAGGGAGGGAAGAATATTGATGAGCTGGGTGGCGCTGCGGCAGACGGCACTGACGTCAGAGTGCCAGTTAGCCCGGCCGGTGCCAGTTAGTACCTCATTAGCATATACCGAAAATAGAAGATTACGGCACTGCGGATCCAGGCACGGTAAGCATCAAACTGCTCAGCATCCCCCGCACTACCAGCCAGTACCGCTGGGGGAGAAAGCTGACAGTTTTCCTTTAAAGGGGCACTCTAGAGGAAAAAAAATGTGTGCTAATCAACTGGTGCCAGAAAACTATATATATTTGTAAATCAATTTTATTTAAAAATCTTAATCCTTTCAGTATTTATCAGCTGCTGTATGCTCCAGAGGAAGTTGTGCAGTTCTTTCCAGTCTGGCCACAGTGCTCTCTGCTGACACTTAGGAACTGTCCAGAGCAGCAGAGGTTTGCTATGGGGATTTGCTCCTTCCTACAGTTACTGACACGGACAGAGGTGTAAGCAGAGAGCACTGTGATCAGACTGGAAAGAACTACACAACTTTCTGTGGAGCATACAGCAGCTGATAAGTACTGGAAGGATTAAGATTTTTAAATAGATGTCATTTACAAATATGTATAACTTTTTGGCACGAGTTTATTAGAATTTTTTTTTTTTTTTTTTAACCTCCGCAGTACCCCTTTAAGAATACGGGTTTTATGATTAGGAATGAGAAACATCTTTGGCTTCAGTTTATCACCAGTTTCCATGAAGGATATCTCTGCAATCACAGCAAATACACACAGTGACAGCCAATGTGTAATCATTAAGCCAATATTGATCAGGAACTGTAAATTAATAACCAAACAGAAACCTGGGCTGTACATTCTGCACTATTTTAAATATGGAACATTCACAACTATTGCAAAAAAATTATAATAATAAAAAAAAAATGCATTTTCACAGGGACAATATGAAGTCAGTTAATGCTACTAAAAACATTGAAGTTTTGTTAGGGTTCATCATGACACGTGCTACTTCACATTATATTTAGGATCTTACAAAAGTTGTTGGTAAATTTAACTATAATGAAAACACATTTAGACAAATATCCCAAACTGCAGTGAATAGGCTGGTTAGCACAGAAGCAATTGACTAGATTATATAAAGTGTAGCAAGCCCTTAGTTAAAAGAAGTGTGTGCATTAGTGTTTCCCAACCAGGGTGCCTCCAGCTGTTGCAAAACTACAACTTCCAGCATTCATTGATTGGCAGAGAATGCTTTAGTTAAATCAACTGGTGCCAGAAAGTTAAACAGATTTGTAAATTACTTCTATTAAAAAAATCTTAATCCTTCCAGTACTAATTAGCTGCTGAATACTACAAAGGAAATTATTTTCTTTTTGGAACACAAAGCTCTCTGCTGACATCATGACCACAGTGCTCTCTGCTGACACCTCTGTCCATTTTAAGAACTGTCCAGAGTAGGAGAAAATCCCCATAGCAAACATATGCTGCTCTGGACAGTTCCTAAAATGGACAGAGATGTCAGCAGAGAGCACTGTGGTCATGATGTCAGCAGAGAGCACTGTGTTCCAAAAATAAAATAATTTCCTCTGTAGTATACAGACCCTAAAAAGGACTAGAAAGATTTAATAGACATCATTTACAAATCTGTTTAACTTTCTGGCACCAGTTGATTTAAAAAAAAAGGTTTCCAAGGGAGTACCCCTTTAAAGTGGTTCTCTGGACATACTTTACTGCCTGAACTGACATTGGCATGAGAGATGCAACTGCATTCTAGGTGTCACAGCTATTAAGGCAACAGTCTTGCACCCAGGAGGTCCCATTAATTAGAACAGGACCCTACACTCACTGGGTTTCGGACGGTTGCCTCGGCAAATGTGGCACCCTGCATAGAGATGTGTCTCCCCACAGCCTAAATCAGATGTCAACTTAAGCCATTTTCCCAAAAAATACTTTGGAGCTCACATTTTCAACTGATTCATGGCTTGGCCTAGTGGCTTGCACAGTCTGTATTTGGAACTATAGTGGGAAAAAACTATCCCCCAGAATGCAGTGCATGTACCACAGTACAAAACAAAACAAAACATTATAATTAATTAATGAATAAATAAATAAATAAAATAAGCCTGGTCTGTTGTTCAGAGTGATCAAAGTTTTAAAAAAGAGGCAATATATAGGTTACTTTCCTTTTTTCATATATACTTTTATGCTTTACTGGTTATCGTGTCTTTATTTTTTCAGTAAATGTAGGAATGATTTACTCTCTATTCCTTAAATAGGAGAATAGAACTGCAATGCATCATAATTAGTGTGTATAATGTTGTATTATATATGTATTAAATAAAGAATTAAAAATAAAAATAAAGAAATAGACATTACCCAACTCACTGGGTCCCTATAGGTTTCTGCTTCTTGATCCCATCTTGATACAAAATAAATGGCTGAAAATGCCCGATCAGCCAATCACTGGAAGGGGCGGGTCACCATTTTGTCCAGGGATTGGCCAAGCTGGCACTTCCTGTGTGTCTAGAAGTAGAAAGTGGAAATCAGTGATGACCTGATGAACGAAAAAAAACTCCAGCATTCGAAAGTAAAAAACTAATTTAGAGCTTTTTTTTTTTTAGATCTTTTCACTCTCTTTTCCTTAAAAAAAATTCTCACACCAGGTACCTCCTTTAACTGTAGTTCTGGTCTACGATACTGACTATAGCATTGTAGTCTAAAAATGTTGTTTAAAAAGTAACATAAAATTTATGTAAACAAACAATATATAGAAAATTAACAAAAAAATAATGTAAACAATGTCATATAAAAAAAAAACATTAAAGTGCATATAGTCGATATATGCATTCTCAACAACTGGTAGGTAGACACTGGATGTCTATACTTACAAAATATACCTTTGGTTACATTTTGCTTTTGTAAGGTCATCCTTATAGACCCAAGCTATTTTATAATGTTCACAGTAAGATATTGAAAAAAAATATACAAAACTATGGAAATTAATGCACAAACGAGTCTATGTTATAGGTTCACACAGTAGATCAAAAGTGCATTGACCCTTTGTATCTCCAACTCATTATCTTGAATCTGAGTTCTGCTTGTAGGAATTGGGATTTGAATTTGCACACCAATGTGGTGCATTTCAAGATCTTGAGCACAGTAGACAGATGGGTCACAGTGAAGTGGAGGACAGTTGCCCCTCGGGAGGCAGAGGCTGAATGAGTGACTGTCGCGCAGTTCAAGCAGTCGACATGCTGCTGACTCAGGAGTGGTCACTGACTGGCACCTCTGCTGCCACTGAGCCATCTCTACTGGGAGTAGTTACAGCCCAGCCACGCTGACAGGTACATACTGAGCAACTCCAAGTCCTTTTAGTCATGGTCAAATAGTAACATCAATGTGCAAAATAAATCTCTAATCCGTCCACATTAATGGGGGAATAAATGAGATAGAAGGCAGGGAAATGCAAACATGGAAAGTTTATTGATGCTGAACTAAAATAACCACATTTTTATCATTTGCAACAGTGCGATGTAGTCAGTAGAGGCAGGTCGGCTACAAATCTTTATTAAGTCGATTATTCACATCAATTAAAGCCTATACATGATGCTTTATACATGACACTGTATACATGACACTTTATACATGACACTTTATCTAATCAGAATCCAACAGCTTCATTGGCATTGCCTTCCTCTGCCAGACAGAGATCACGGCTAGTTTTATGGTTGCTCAAGATGGATAGTTTTTGTAAGAATCATGTTGTAGAACTCAATATTTTGTTACTTGCGTATTTATTTTTAAACTTTTAACAATCTGTGACCTACATATATATGGATCAGCCTTAGACTCTGCGAAACCCCTGGCAGCAAATTTGTTGGGTGCCAGACTTCCCCTGCAGGCAGAGAACGGCAATGCCAAATAGGCTACTTGATTCTAATTATGACTAAATAAAAGCATCATATACAGGCTTTAACTTACTGTGAATCCCTTAATACAGACCTGTCTCTACTGACTACATCTCACTGCTGTAAATGAATAAATTGTTGTTATTCTTAGTAAGACCGCAAGAAAACTAAACCATAACCATGATTGAGCTGAGTCTGATGGAGGAGAAAGGTGGCCATACACTTTCAATAGCTCCCAATCCTTCCATACACTTCAAAGTTCGGTTTGGCCAAACATCCATATGTTCCCAGCAGAGAAAGAAGCAGTAAACCACAGAAAGAATACTCTGGCTGTAGTTTACCCATCTGAGAACTACATGTCAGACCCTGCTTACCCTTGACATCAACTTTTGGGGGAAGAGTAGAAAGATCTCCACTAGGTTTGGCCGATATTATCGTCCGAAATTCACGATTTTGGACGTTATCTGCAATTACCTTGCCGATAATTCAGATAACGCCCTGCCCCCCCCCCCCCCCCTGGCCAGAGACCGCCGCTGCCCCATTGCCTCCCCCATCCCCGGTTTTATAATTACCTGTTCCCGGGGTCCGTGCTACTTCTGGCTCCTGCGGCATCCTGAGCTATTGCTGTGCGCTGAGCAATGACGAGTGACGTCCTCAACGCAACGTCACCGTCAGTGCGCACATTTACAGCTCAGGACGCCGCTGGTGCCAGAAGTAGTGCGGACCCCGGGAACAGGTAATTATAAAACCGGGGATGGGGCAGCGGCGGTGGTTGGACTCAGGACTGGCAGGGGGGAGAGAAGCGGGTGGTGGTCTCTGGCCAGAGGATAGGCAGGGAGGGAAGCAGCGGTGGTGGTTGGACTCAGGAGGACCCCAGGACAGGCAGGGGGAGAGAAGTGGGTGGCGGCGGCGGTCTCTGGCCCCGCAAAAGCCGCTGCAGTTCATTGATTTAAAGCACCCACTTTAAATCATTGATCTGCAGCAGCTTCTACAGGGCCTCAAAGTTCACAGATTATAGGTATCGGCCCTAAAAAAGTCAATATTGGTCGATCCCTAGTCTCCACAGACATTAGTCAACTGGTCCGCCAAAGTTCCCAAGCAGAGTAACCACAGATATCTAAGATTTATGTTTAGCCCAAGTCTTTTTCATATTTTATCATGTTTATAGCCTAGTAAGTAGGCTATAACTATGGAAAAATGTGAAAAGGACTTGGCCTAAACAGAAATATGTGATATCTGATATCATGAAAAAGATGATGTCGAAGGAGGGAAGGGTCTGGCACGTTGTTCTCAGATAGCTAAGCTAGAACCTTTTCTGCTCCCTGGACAACTATCTGATTAGCATTAACTTGCTTAATCTGCAAACACCTTCTTATGAGAATCTCAGATATGACAATGTATGTCTCCAATACAACTCAGTAGAAACTATTTCCTTGGCTTCTGAACAGAAAGGGAAACATGCTGATCTCACCCATCAGTCCAATTCCTTAAAGTGCCCAGCTACAAACTTATCTGGTAGATTAACATTCGGTACCTACTGAACACTGGAATCAGAACTTAAAAGTGTCTTCTGGGACTGCGGACTGCGATACTGATGACCTGTCCCTAGGCCCTCAAAATATGACCTGTGGGGTCTGACGCTCTGCATCTCTGATAAGTGCATATTGATGGCCTTATAGGGACCATGCACATATGAAGTAGGTTCATGATGGAACGATTGCTAAATGAGCAACTGTCTGGCGAATCACCATTTCACACACAGCAAGATCCATTTTAACTCATGTTGGCTGTTACGTTCTTTCAATCAGGCCATACATGATCTATGACACCGGGTGAAGGATGAATGGTCTATCTAGTAACATTCTGTGAAAATTGTGGGAACATTCTGAGAACATTATTTACAGAAAAAAAAGCAAAAAAAAAAAAAAAACATTTGTTATTTTAGGAGAAGATTTTAAAACACAAGTGACTTCATTTCAGATGAGGATGCTTTGACATTGTCTTTGTTCATTTTCATCGAATAAATGGTCTTTTTGGTTGAAATGGTCCATTTTCCAATATCATGGTACCCTTTATACTTTCCAAGTATAATTTATCAGGGAATTGCCTTATTTGCAGTTCCCTAAAATACTTTTAATAGCAAAGCTGCTTTTGCTATAAACAGTAGTAAACCAAAGCTAAAGCAAGCCCCGGGGAAATAAAATTCCCTCCAGCCTATAAACAGGATAGAGAATATTTTACAAGAGTCCGTAGGCTGCACTCCAAAGGCAAGCTATAGACCGGCATTTATCAATAGGCTACATAATGTATGATATTTGATTTCCGCACAGCTGCTCTTCTCTCGCTTTGGGCCCAGGCACATCCAGATATCACTTAATGCATACTTTCTACTTCAATCGGAGAATGATAAATATTGTGACTAAAAGTATCACTGTGTTTATAAATATATATTCAGTTTCTCTCTCCATAATTTTCTTCCTTATTGTTAAATCTCATATTGTTAGTCCAAAAAAAAAAATATATATATATATATATATATATATATATATATATATATATATAAATAAATAGCTAAATACAACATATCAAAATATGCTAAATGAAATTCTGGCCTTTTATTAGTGCACAGATATATGCAATAAATATATTGTATAATATGCCTCTTTTCACCACCTGTTGGTTATGAGTAGGACTGCACAGTGTGGGTTTTGTAATAAAATATATATTGTAACTAGAAATTGGGCTTCTTATCCTTCCCCTTGAGCTCTTGCTTTTTGTAAGCTGCTCCCACATGTCCTTTTCCACTATGCAAAACAGATGTCTGTCTTCACTTTAGAATTTATAGAATCCCAAAGAAATCCTTTTAAGTATAATTGTCCGAGTGAACCGGTAATATTCAGGTTTCTAATTAAAATGTAAACTGTGTAATGAAGACATCAGGTTTTTAGGCAAATGTCTCTTTCAGTGCCACTTGGGGTATGGTAATTATTGGAGTAGATCTATGGATGCTCCTGGATTGCACACAAGTCCAGATTAAATGCATTACTGATAAACCTTGGCTTTTACACTAGGGAATTGTAGGCTCAAACCCTCTACCAAGTACACGCAGGATATTTATCAGAGAAATAAATTACAAATATAATAAAATTAGGGTTTTTTCCCCTTAATTTAAGCTTCTGGAAGGGTTACAGAAAATTATATTCAAAATATATTGCTTAGAATGTAGTGCGGATCACAGTTTTTTTAAGTACTGGATACGCTTTGAGACAATTACTCTCCTTTAAAAAGGTAAAAAAAAAAAAAAAAAACAACAATGTATAACCCCACAAACTACAGATGGTGGACAACATTTATGGCATAGAAGCCAATTCTGCAAATTTGCCACTTAGCCTGACTAAACAGTGATGGTAAAATCCCCTTTGATGGTGTATGACACACTGCTAGCATATACTGTCAGAACTCAGAGTATTCAAAAAGACTTCAAAAAGTTTTTCCACTAATCCTCTACCTACAGGATAAGGGCTCATGGACACAGCAGAGCATTATGCACTGCTATACAGAACCGTAAATACAAGGATTATAGGGCAGAACTTCTTCAGAAGATGACAGAAGATGCGTTCATTTTCTTTTTCAGTCTGAATTATATAAAAATGCTGAAAAAAAAACTCTGTATGAAATAAAGCATATGGAGTTATAGTTGAGGCCCAATGCACCTCTATAGCAAAAATAAATCTCTGGATACTGAGCTCTGAACCTCATAGGATGGAGTTCTGAATATTTTATTGATGAATGTTAATGGGCTTTATTTTATCTTAGCACAACGCATTTTGGGTGGATAATTCCCTTCTTCAAGTGAAAGACAAGGCCTTGAGTTGATAGGTAGATAGGTGACTACTTGACCCATAATGATCAACAGAAGATAAGATTATCATCTAAAGTATTCACTTAACTATTTCAGTATTTAAAGGAGACGCAATGCCCCTCCTCAGCCGCCGCCCTCTGTTCCTCTTTACACTCAGTATCGCAATATGTTGAGAAAAGAGAGGGTGGACACTTGATTGAGAACCCATATACAAAATAAACCTTCCATCTCTGAAGCACGATCAGCATTCATAGAAATGGATAGAAAACCTTCAGATTCAATGGCTTCTATGTAAGGTCTCACCTTCCCTGCAGCATTACGGTTCCACAATAATCCTCCCAGATAATCATGGGGCAGCAGAGAGAACCCAGTAATCTATTACCTCCAGACAGTCTGTACCAGCTGGACAACACTGCTACATATTTCTACTGACCAGAGGACTCATATCTAATGCATTTAACACTTAAATTATATGTTTGAGTAAATCAATAGACTTTATAACATTTATTGGCTAACTTTTCCTGTTGACGCGTCCCTCTGCTTTGTTGCAGATATGATGCTATGTTATTTTTGCTGGAAATAATATCACATGATGAGAATGCTGATACGGGACATGATTTCCTGGTAACAGAGAGAACTGGAGACATTCACAGAAAGAATAATTTCTAGGTCTTAAAGTCCACAAGCTGACGGCTAGAGCCAACCCTCTTATTATTTTTACATAAATGCCAGACAAGCTTGTCTGCCTAGATAACCTGCCTGGTGGATACCCAAGTGACTAAATCCAAACTGTTCATGGAAGAGTGGGTTAAAAAAATACACTGCTGTATAGAAGAGACTGAATGCAGAAATGAGGCAGTGTTTTCATTAGATGATGATAGCTTTATCACTAGTGTGTGGTTCTATTTGTTTCTCTTAGTCCTTATTCTATATATATATATATAAATATATATATATATATATATATATATATATATATATTTTTTTTTTTTTTTTTTTAAACCATCACTAAAATAAAATAATACACATAATTAGAAATGTAATAATAATAATTTATGATTTAATTATTATTATACAAAAAAAAATGCAGATAATCAAAATAAAAAAAATGCATAGAATACAATTACTGTTGCAAACAATTCAACAATTATGTAAGCCAATTTGCAATAATTTAAAAATGACATCCAAACTTCTATTACCCCTCTATAATAGCTTATTTGTAATATACATTGACTTAAAACATATATTTAGCAAAACAGTTAACATTTTATTTAGTACCGCACAATATAGATAATGCTATACAATCGTTACCCAATCAGGTAGAATTCTTTTTTTTTGGACCAAAAATTCCAATTTGCTAATGTATTATCACCCGGTATACTTTCATACTTTTACAATATACATGTGATTACGTTATTCTCTTTGACAATTATTGGGCCTCACATTTCTATTGAAATGTAAATGATTCCTTAAATAAAGCAGGGGGGGGGGGTGGAATTAATAAGTGAAAACGGTTACGTTCCAGGAAGGGTGTAATATGTATTTTTTAAATTTGCCTGTGCCAGATGCTGTCAGTCAGAACAAAAAACTGTCCAAGCAGACGATGTATGCGTCTGAATGTTGATCATGTTGGAGTAAAGAGGAGGGGGAGTGGGGAAGAGTGTGTCAAGGATTCGCGGTCCTTCATCTTTGCAGTACAGCAAACACGTCTCTCAGTATAGCGCAGACAGCTGCTTCCACTTCCTAATGTGCCCTAACTTAGATCACTGAAAGAATTGTCAGCACTGAGAGAAACACAAAGATAACACAGTCAGCTGCCATGAAGGGGGGGGGGGGGGGCGCAGAGCTCAGAAGAAATGGGATTTGTTCCATTTGCATGATGTGCTCTCCCTTGGGCCCCTTTCTTTCATATCCAGAGCACAAAAGACAACACTTAACATATTTGCTTAAAGATGACAACCTCATGTTGATTTGATTTGGATGTAACAGTGTCAGGATTACAGATATAGGAATACATTATATCTATAGCTGAGCTGACAAATGTATCTATCGGTGCAACTGTCTGCTTCATCTGCTTATGCAGCCATTTTACAATCCCAAGGGTGCTGTCTAAGTAGTAACTTTAGAAGACTGAAGGTCTAATTTTATTACGCTGCTTTTCAACCCACTAAACAATATTATTTCTAAAATAGATCATTTTTATTGGAAGCCTCTCCGATGAAAAATCCACCGGCCACCAGAGAATTTATGAACTGTATGGGTCTTCCGAACTTAATACGTCTCACATCTCAAGACAATTTTATTTGCGCACATGGCTAAAAAAAAAAAAAAAAGCTGAGATTTTAGGAAATAATTAAAAAGGTCAAATAAGAGACTTATGTAATGTCCGTAAGGCAGAAAAAACCCAAAACATTCTAATTGTGGATATATTTAGCTAAATGTTTGGCTTGTATCATTTTTGCTACAGGAATGATATCTCTAAGGAGGCATATCCTGTTGCTACTGTTTTCCTAATTTCATTTCCTGCTACTTTTTCTATGGATAGAGAAAAGAAAAATAAATTGACTTGCTATTGAGGGTTTTTTTTTTTTTTATGCAAATGATACGTAATACATAAACAGATTAAACATAAATAAACACAAAAAAAACATGAAAACAAAACAAGGTAAATACACTTTAGCTCACACCTAGAACAAAAAGGTTATATATTGATAACATTATTGTGATTTTATTTATTTATTTTATTTATTAATAATAGTAAAGAGTTGAGATATTGTTAGGTACCGTATATAGCTCTGATAACACTATATTCTCCCAGTTGACTTGCAAAACCTACACTGTTACTAAGCTGAATGTGTGTTTTTTCTTCTAGTGATTTCTTCATATAAAAGGTTTATATTTTATACATATATATATATATATATATATATATATATATATATATAGTAATCACTATGGGAACTCCAGCACATATATATATATATATATATATATATATATATATATATATATATATTATTTTTTTTATATCCCAGAACAATTATTTGCCTCACACTAAAGGGAAAAATATAAAAATAAAAATGCAAAAAAATCTATAATAATTTCATGTTTAATAAACCCAATCAGACTGCAAAACACAGACAACAAAATCTCCTAGCTTTAACAAAAAGAATGCTTTTAATATCAGAATTTATTGTGTTCTTACAGGAGTAATTATTGTCTTTTGTCGCGTTTCTTTTTTTACTGTGGTTGTAGATGAAGTCATTCTTACATGACTATAAGTGGAAAAAGGAACCATTTATAGACAAGTGCACTTACACAGAAATTAAGCTGTAAATATCTGGGCATGGCCATTACTGAAGCCTAGAAACATCTGGGGCTATAGCCCAAACCAGGCCCTACTCCCACAATGTCTTCGTAATTGCTTATATGATTTATAACTTGCTATTTCTATTAAAACCGGCTTTGGAAGGAGCCATTGAAAAGGTGATGTCTGTAATAAAAAAAAAAGCTAATCTGTGCTCACAATTTAAGAAAGCAGATTCATCTAAAGTAGGAAATAAACAGGTTTTTTTTTTTTTTTTTTTTTCATATGGCTGAAAAATCTTAACATTTTATACCACTGACTCCTATCCAGACATTATGTAATATAAACTGTGTAAGGGTAAAAAACAAACACAAAATAAAAACAACCCCCTACACCCATAAAAAACACACACAAATGGTAGTTTTTGTAGGATAATGCTTGTCACCTTCTGTAATCCACTGGCAATACCCCTGACATTGGGGGAAGTATAGCAATGGAAGATATAATGCCAATTTACAGCAATATGGTAAAGAGATCATAAGATTACCGACTGCAAAATGACTATTTAATTACCCTTTAATGAGATACAGTTCGGCTGAGTTGGCGTCCTATCTCGAAATGTCACTCACTGAGCAGCACAATTCCTTTTGTCTAGTTATGTGATGAAAAAGTCGGTGGAGCAAAATGCTTTTAAATTTAATTTAGTCTAAAGAGCCGTTGTTTCCAATATAGAAATGTGAAAAATAAAAATAAATAAATAAATAAAAAAAAGGAACGTATGTTGCTTGTTTTTCCTTTTCCGGCATTCAATTCAATATCAGCGTTTTAGAAAACCATTAAACAATGCACCAGAACGTAATGACAGACTCTTGTCAAAATAATGAGAACGATAAAGAACATGATGACAGCAATATGAATCAACACAGCAAATCGCAAAATACAATAACTACAACTGCATAATACACATTCTTGTTTCATGTCTGGTTTTCTCCCAGTGACATAACACTATGGCTAATTTAATACAAAAGCAACATTCTTGTCGAAGGAGGGGGTTATTTTTAACCACTATTATAAAGCGATTCACTCAGACCCAATCTTTACATCACTAACTACACGGCTCCTGTCTGTAGGCCTACTGCAGCCCCCAAATGTGGTCTAAGGGTAGAGTGCCAAATCCCCATACTGTCCATACTGACATACTCGCACAGAACTTAACTATTTTGGAACAGTTCCTTAGGAATACAGCCCCAGCTTAGATGTATGGTAATATATTCCCTGAGGGAGGTTTGTGCATAAGGCCAAGCAGTTAATCCAGGGGCAAGAATCATAGCACTAAACTTAGAAAATACCTTTATAAAAGATTCTTAAAAGAATGCAAATGTTCTATCTTGTGCCTAATGCAGGAACCAAGGGGGAGATGTGTGACTCTGACATTCTTTGAGTAAGGTGTTCCCTTTTAAAGGTCCTGCAGAACAGAGTGCATTCATTTTCTCACTAGTGTTACTATAATAGAAGAGGGAAATAAATACTTAAAGTGCACCTGTCATATCACACACACACACAAAAAAAGTTATTCAGTACCTAATCCTGGTCATGTACATATAATTGTTATCTGTCTAGCACCTATATTTCTCTTACAAATACCTTCTGTCTCTTGCTCACTTGGTTTGTCAATCTAAGCTCTGGAGGGGGGGTGTCCTCACTCTGCAAGACTCAAAAAAAGGAGATTAAAATATTTATTATAATAAATCTTATAAGGTATATAGAAAGGTTAATGTTTTGCCAAAAAGTAATCTGAACCAACTAACTGCATAGTTAGACACTTAAGCCCCTCCCCCAGGACTGGCTAGGATCACTCTCAAAAACCAACTTAAAACACCCAAACATGCCCCTTTTGGGGTAGGCCATTCACGTTGGCAAATATGGAACTTGTTGGTAAAGAACAGAACCAGACAACATTAAAATCTTTAAGGGACCTCATATTTCTGTTACTTTGCTTTATTGGTGGTTCAATTCTTAACGCAGATGCGTCACAAGACCAAAACGAGCCAAAAATGACTAAGGCTGGGTTCACACTACGTTTTGTCCCATACGGGAGCGCATACGGCAGGGGGGAGCTAAAAGCTTGCGCTCCCGTATGTCACCGTATGCGCTCCCGTATGCCATTCATTTCAATGAGCCGACCGGAGTGAAACGTTCGGTCCGGTCGGCTCATTTTTGCGCCGTATGCGCTTTTACAACCGGACCTAAAACCGTGGTTGACCACAGTTTTAGGTCCGGTTGTAAAAGCGCATACGGCACAAAAATGAGCCGACCGGACCGAACGTTTCACTCCAGTCGGCTCATTGAAATGAATGGCATACGGGAGCGCATACGGTGACATACGGGAGCGCGAGGTTTTAGCTCCCCCCTGCCGTATGCGCTCCCGTATGGGACAAAACGTAGTGTGAACCCAGCCTTAGACCATCAATGCACATGAAGTATGTATACATGTTTTTACTGTACACACTATATACAGCAACAGATCTTAGTTTTCTGTACCTGCAACCAACATGCAGTAAAGCTGTTCTACAGGTGAAACCAGCAATTCAAGATCTATTGTTAGACTATGTATATTGAAATCCAAAGAAAACACTCTATAGCTCTACTTATGAAAATAACCAGTTCAATTTTTATAAACTCATTGTTGGCAAACAATACTATATATCTCAAACCCCTACTGTGCAATTCAGATGATAGTTGAAGATGATAATGATAATTATGATGATATTATTATATGATAATAATATTATTATTATTAATATTCTCCCATTAACTTTTCTGCTCGATATGCAGAGACATTATATTTAGCTGCACATTTCTGGCAACACCTTATTATTATTACTTGCAGTGTCATATATTATACAGAAGGAGAAATGCAAACTCAAAACACAACATTTTAAGAAAAACTTTTTAAATGATTAACCTTATGTCATGCATAAAAACGTATTCCCTAGGGGATGCGTTTTATATAGTGGGGGATCCGACCAATGACCCTCCTCGATCTCCTACACCGAACCTCTGCTCTCCCTGGGAACTGAGCATCACAACCACCCTCGCCCCTCCATATATCTCTATGGGAGAGCTGTTCAGCTATTTCGGCACTCCCATAGAGATATATGCAGGATGTGTGTTGGCCCCCACTTCGTGTTGCCCTGTTCCCAGGGCGAGTAGAGGGACCATGCAGGAGATCCACAGGATAGAGGATACGTTTTTGTGCATGAGACTTTTCATTTAAAAGGGCCACTTCCGCAAGTTGGTATGGAAGATAATTAGCAGATTGTTGGAGGTCTGACCAATGGGAACCGAGAGAACGCTGATAAAATGTGCCCCCAAATGAACAATGTTATGCATGGCAATGTTCGGAAGCCCATCAAGTATGAATGGAACAGTGGCCTACTCAAAATGGGCAGGGGTTCAAGCAGTCGCCCATCCAGTGTATCCCAGTGTTTCCCATCCAGGGTGCCCCAGAGGTTGCAAAACTACTACTCCCCGCATGCCCAGACAGCCTTGGGCTGTCTGGGTATACTGGTGTTGTAGTTTTGCTTAAACTGGAAACAGCCTGGTTAGGAAGCATTGCCCTATCTTAAGTATGGGGGGTAACTTGCTAAATTGAGGATGCAACTTTTACTGTCACACAAATAATCACTGACAATGGCTGCCCAAACATCCACTGTATGTTTAACAAGGTATGAGTTAGGTAAGAGAAATTGTTCAATGGGCCTTTCTTAATATTCATAAACTGTATGTGGGACTGCTATTTCCTTTCTGTAAACACATATTTAAAAAAAAAGTTTACATGGAACAGCTACGGATACAGCGATCACTCATTTTAGGTGCATTACCAGCAAAGCTTTTAGATGAGAACTCTATTTGCCAAATGATATAAAGTATTCTTGCTACCAGATAAGGTTGTACAGAATGATGCATGAAATTCAGAATAAAGACGAACGCTCAGCGTGACCTAGATGATTGAATAATACTTCTCTATAAGAGCCGGGGAGATCACTTAGAGATTTAAGACAGTTTTCTTTAAGTTGCCATGATTTGAACCTGTCAACCTCTCGACTGTGCGAATGTTACAAGTTGACATCAAAAGCCACATCGCAATCCCTTCAGCATCTATCAAATTAAATGCAGATTACATGTGTTTCTAGTACTGCTGTCCAGTTTAACATTATTAGCAGAGCATGAATCTAATTTGCAAATGTTTTTCCCTGCAATATAGACACAAATAGGCTGCTGTTGTCTACAAGGTTACTCAAACAAACTATTATTCCGACACCCAGCTTCCATTTGAATTTTTCTTGTCAGTCATCAGCAAATACCTTAATTTATTCAAAACACTACAAATTAGAAGTACAGAAGTGTCAACCGGACCAGCTGGTATTTCAGCAGTGGTAATATTCAACAAAGTGACATTTAGCGAAAGTGTGTACAGTCAGCGACGGTGGTGAACATTAGGTTACTTACTTCCCATTCTATTGTCATCTCGCATTTGAGGCATCTTAGACTAATTGTCAGTTTTTTTTTGTTTTTTTTTTTAGAATTGCTAATCCATGAAATGGAAATTCATTCAAACACCAAAAAAATAAAAGTGGTCTCACTGAACACATAATATTTACCTGCAGACTACAACACTATGAATCTCATTAAAAAACAAAACTAATGCAGAATATAAAAATTAATGAAAATAACTGGCAAATGGCACTTCACATTAATCATTGACGAGAAGATCATAACTGTATTACAAAGGAAACAAAACACAAATACCAAATTATCCACGTCGAACATGCATATAGGAGGCAGGTTGTAAGCCCAATGGGTTCATTGATATATAAATTGTCATGGTCACGCCCCACTTGTGACGTCAGAGCCACGTCCCCCCAATGCAAGTCTATGGAAGGGGGCGTGACGGCCGTCACGAGCCTCTGGCACAGAACCAGACACTCTAAATGAACACCGGGTGCAGCAAGGACATAGGGGATAGGGGATAAGATGTCTAGGGGTAGAGCACCCCTTTAAGGCACAACAAAAAGTTGCATTGTAACCCAGGTTTTGAGTTAGTTGTTCCAGAGGTGAGATCCCAACCTATCACAAACTTATAGCACATTCCTAACGTCCATCCCTTCTTAGTGCACAACTCTTGACAACATAATACTTCAAAGTAAACCATTGCACGATTGACATCACTATTGCTACTTCCATCCGGTGGCTTTGGCAGTATGGATGCCTACTTCAACTTGGCATCGTCAACATGTAATATGCTGCTCTTAACAAATGTACACTCTGAATGCCTACAGCTTATTAGAATGTATATTTCCAGTTTGTCGGTCCCAAGGCTAATGTAGTATGAATTTGCATTATCTACAATTGCCTAAAATTTGTTCACAGTCATTTCAAGGGGGAGAGGTCTATAGCTACAGCAGGAAAACCAGCTTGTCTTTAGCCTGTGGTCGGTTCTCCATACTTTAAATTAAATAGAATATTATAATCTGTTCATGAGTCTGTTCATGAGTCCCATACAAATAGCCTCTACAGGAAAAATGTCCTCCACTAGAACATTAATTTACACTGTGATAGGTATATGAACAAGAGTTGTGCTGAAGTCAATGTGCTGAAGTTTTGGAATCCCTCATAAAAAAAAAAAAAAAAAAAAAGGAGGTTCTATAAGGGCTCATTTACATTACAGAAATTCCATTAAAAATTAAAAAAAAATGTGGAAACCTCTTGCAGTAGCCTCCTATTGATCTCAATGGGATTCTGCTGCTTAGTTCACACATCGGAAGTTCCATAGCAGAACTTTCTATAAGGAATTGGATTTTAGCGGAAGATTAAACATGTTTATTCTTCTGGAAAGGTCGGCCAGAGAAGTCCTGTCAGTCAATGGGACAGTGCTTATTTCCATGGAAGATTACCGCAAACATAAGCGCCAAACCTGGATAATTTCTCACCAAATTTTTCTCACTGAATTTTCTCAGTGTGAATGGACCCTAACCAGGGCCAAGGTAAGGTTGGTGGAAGATGCGGAGCAAATAATCTGGTTGTTGCCCTTTATAGTTTTTATGAGGTAATCATAATCCCCATGAAGTTTAAATTCACAAACATTTCATCTGTGTTTTTATTGACCATATTTTTACATTACATCAGTAGGATGTATTTGCACATCATCTATAGACACTGGTATATGTGCTAAACTGTAAGCAATATATTGCAACTCAATTTCCAGAGTAACCTGACCGAAGATCAGCTATTACTAGGGAATGCAGATCCCATAAGAGAATTTTATATTAGCCAAGTACCAGATAAGACTGGAAATGTACGTCCTGGTGCGGTGGTACTTAACACACCAGGACGTACATTTACGTCCTGTACATGACCACGAGCATTGGACCGATGCTTGGGTCATGCACGGCAGGTCCCGCCGGTAATGGCACACATGAGCGATCGTGCTGATGTGTGCCATTAACCCCTCAGATGCTGTGATCAATACAGATCACAGCATCTGTGGCAGTGTGGTCACTAAAATGAATGATCAGATCGTCTGCTGTGCTGCTGCAGGGATCTCATCATCCATAATGGCAGACAGAGGTCCCCTCACCTGCCTTCAGCCGTTAACAGGGTTCTTCTGCTCTGGTCTTAGATCAAGCAGACCAGAGCAGAAGATCACAGATAACACTGATCAGTGCTGTGCCCTATGCATAGCACTGAACAGTATTAGCAATCAAGTGATTGCTATAAATATTCCCATATGGGGACTATTAAAGTGTAAAAATAAAAGTTAAAAAAGCATTAAAAAAAGTCCCAAAAATTTGAAAAATCCCCTCCCCCAATACAAATGTAAATTGTCCCTTTTCCCATTTTACTCCCAAAAAGTGTAAAAAAATGAAATAAACATTTATAAAAATATTTGGTATCACCGCATGTGTATATATTCGAACTATTAAAATATAATGTTAATGATTCCATACGGTGAATGGTGTGAATGTAAAAAAAAAAAGTCCAAAATTGCTGCTTTTTTGTAACATTTTATTCCCCAAAAAATTGATAACATTTTTATTTTAGGTTTTATGTATGCAAATTTGGTATCAATAAAATGTACAGATCACAGCACAAAAAATGAGCCGGAAAAATGAAAAAGTTATATGTCAGCAAAACAGAGGGTTTTTAAAAGTACTAATTTGGTTAAAAAGTTTGCGATTTTTTTAAAGCAGTACAATAATGGAAAAATATGTGATCATGGGTAATTGTATGGGTAATTGTATTGACCCACAGAATAAAGAAAACATGTCATTTTTACTGTTAATTGTACAGCGTGAAAACGAAACCTTCCAAATTTTGCAAAATTGCGGTTTTCTTTTCAATTTTTCCATCCTAATAGTATTTTTTGGGTTGCTCCATACACTTTATGGTAAAATGAATGATGTCATTACAAAGGAAAACTGGTTGCTCAAAATACAAGCCCTCATACACATCTGTGGATGAAAATATAAGAGAGTTTTAGAAGGCAAGGAGGAAAAAAGGAAAACGTAAAAATAAAATTTGCTGAGTCCTTAAGGCGAAAATGGGCTGAGCCCTTAAGGGGTTAAACTAATGAAACCCACCATCAAACCCCAGATCAAGCCAAAAAATTGTTCTCACCACTTCTCACTCATTTGCTTGCTATATGTTCACCCTCAATGGCATCAAATCCCATTGCAGAGTCACAACCACAAAGCTATGTACCGGTTCATACTCCTGATTTAAATCTCCAATGTAAAACAAAAATACAGTGCTCTATAAAGCTATAATATACCACCATACATTTCCCACCAAAAGAGTATCTAAATAATATACATTAACATAACAGAACCATAGAGTACTTCAAATAATAGCCTCAAACAGGGCAAACAAAGCTTCTATATAATTACCAAATGATGCCTGCACGTTGTACCAAAATAGTATGCCTCTAACACCAAATGCACATAAAGTATACACAAAAGGGGAAAAGAAAAACAAGAAAATAATCAAGACAAAAACCAAGAAAAAAAGACACAGCAGCAACTCCATATTAAGAATACACAAAATATATTCATTGTATTGTACGTAAACGTAATAGACATATGTCTTTTTTCAATCAAACTATGTATTTTTAATCATTTAAACATATGACACACTGAGTTAAAATTCTGTATATAGGCAAATTTAAGGTACGAATCAAGTTATATTCAGTAATCAAACCTCAATATGGAATTGGGCTTATTAAAAGTAACTCCACAACATGGAAAACCATTTCAGTAAGAAAGTGCTAGTGCATATGAAATATGTTTCAGTGTATTAAAACTAAAATGACAAATATTATACCAGATTGTAAAGTGGGGGTGGGGGGTTGATCATCCCTTCCCCATACATATCGCCTGTCAGATACCATCTTCCTCAGGGGACAACCGATGTTTAACTTGGCTGGGGGCATGCAAACTGCTGTGACTTGTGACTCCACCCTCAGATGACTCTTCCCCTTCCTGTCTTGTCCTCCTTGTCACTTGACAGAACCACAATCTATTACTATTAGTTACAACATCAGCTCCCATGACCTCTGTATTGAGCACCTCTTTATAAAACATGGCTAAATAGTTATTTGAAGCCAGTCTCTGAGATCATTTTAGGAGACTGATTTTGATTAATACTAATTCTTAAAGAGTACCTGATGATCTTGTTAAATGTTATAATCCTCCCAGTTCACTGCCCCCATCATGATAAAGCACCCCCTGCCTTTATTTCTATTTGTTAGCTTTCTGATATTGCTCTGTATCTTCTGCTCAGTCTCAGTCAGATTCACAGACTGGGAAGGGGCATTCCCCAGCAGGCGTGACATCATCTGAAGCCCTACAGGGGAGAACTTCCTCCCTCACTCTGCTACACACAGCCCAGAGCAGTTCAGTGTGTGAGATGCGCTCTGATTGGATAAGGCTGCACACACCCCCTTCGCATTTCCTGTTTTTGGACTTCCGCCAGGCCAGCAGGAGTCCAAAGTCTGTGCAAAAGATGTGGGAAAATGTGCTCTGGACAAGTAGGGAGTCACCTAGTGGCAGCATTTTAAAACAAAATTAAAACATAGAAAACAAACAAAGTACATTAGACAGATTCTTTATTTACCATAAGGATAATAGCAAAAAAATGATTATGACAGTGCCATTTAGGGTTCATTCCCACACGGCGTATTTGCTGCGTATTTGCTGCTGCGTATTTTATTTTCTCTGTTGAAGTCAATGGGTAGGAAAATACGCAGCATCAAATACGCAGCAAATACGCGGCAAAATACGCTGTGTGGGAACGTACCCTTAAGTTATTTTATTTGCTGCAATTGGTGACTAGGGGAAAAAAATACAAAATATTTCTTATACAAAAGAATGTCAAATACATACACACACACTTCACATATTGTTCATACCCATATGCATTCTGTACTCAAACACTACACAGTTTACTAGATGACAAAATTAATTCCATAGTTACTGTACACATTTGGACATTTCACCTCTGCACAGGTCACAGCTCATGTCTACAAACCTCCCCCATACAAAAAAAAATAGGGTCTGGAAATGTTCATTGTGTCTCTGTCTATGGATATTACATAAAAAACATATAACTTTATGCTAATAAACACAAGCAAGATGCAAGATGGCTGTCCCCAAAATAATGAATGATACTAAAAAAAAAAAAATGACAATGGGGAAATTGAAAAAGACTAAAAAAAAAGAACAGATTTCAGTATATGACACTAATCGGTAAAAAAAAATAAAGGGACTTTCACTTAAAATACATAGAATTTCTGTTCTACATTTTTATTATTTGCGTGAACACATGCAAACACACAAAATACTCAATATTCTTAAATATATATTTATCCAGTAATTTTAGCAGTGCCATGGAGAAGGTATTACCTAGGGTTGTATTCTGTATTTTAAAATGATGACCACAGCATCTCGCTGACTTCACCCCCCAAGCATTCTCTCACAATAGGAGATTCTTCTGCTCCTGAGGAATGCCGCTTTCCAGAGGAAATGGAGCTGAGATAATTAAAACTTCTCTTTGTTTACTACAATCTGACAGAAAAAATGCTTGTTTTCAGTGTGTTTGACATCTAAGTTGTACTGAAGACCAGAATGTAAGAAAGAATTCTTTTGGTGCAAAGGGACAACACGCACCAAGTGTTTTACGTTATTTGTATTTTTACTTTTCCACTTAAAAAAAAATTTTGTAACAAAAAGGACATTTAGCCAAATATGTAATTGTTAAATTCATTAGGAACTCAGAACAAACAATTACCGTAATAATCCTTCATTTTCCTTCATTTATAAACTACTGTGTTCCTCAATGATATTCCTTAAAATGCTACAAAATGATACTTATGAGGCTCCTATATGAAAGCCTTGTTTTAATTAAAGTGGCGGTCCATTGCCCCAGCATTCGGGAAAAATGTGTTGGGCTGCGGGGGTCGTGACATCACTACCATGCCCCTCTTAATGTCAAACCACGTCCCCTTAATGCAAGTCTATGGGAGGGGGCATGGTAACTGCCATGACGCCATGGCATGGCGTCCGGACCCCCACAGTCCACACCCAACATTCGGAACAAAATGTTCAGAAGAGTATGCCTTGAAGTGTTGAGACCAGGATTGAAATGTTTGAATCTTCTTTTAGGAATGAAGCTCCCCTCTCCCCCCATTTTTTTTTTTTTTACACTAAACTTCCAGGATAAAATCTAATGCCATTTGTTGTGCTTAATATATGGCTCCCACACAGGGGTATTCCTATATCACATAGTTTTCCTCTATTCACAGGGAAGCCAATTGGTGTGGTTCTGATTGCTGGGGCTCCTGGGAATGGAGGAAAACGGTCTCCTGGATGGAGGGATTGTTCCACATGTACATGGCCGGCATTTCATCCATTCTCTATGGGGCTTCTGAACATTGCCAAGTGGTGAAGCTATGGTAGGGAACACATTCAAAGGGTTACTCCACTCCCCAGCTTCTGAACATTGCCAAGGGGTGGCCATGCCCCCTTGTGACATCACACCCAATCCCTCGTGACATCACGGTCCCTCCCCTCAATGCAAATATATGGGAGGGGGTGTGATGGCCATGCATTGAGAGGGTGGGGCGTGACGTCATGAGGGGTGGGGCGTGATGTCATGGCCACCCCCAAAGCCCACACCCAGCATTGCAACTAAATGTTCCGATTGCTGGGGAGTGGCGTACCCCTATAAAAAATGGGCAATACCCATTAATTACAATCACTATGTAAATCCCAATTGGTATACCTGGTTTCCAATCCATAGTAGTAAAATTAAATGGCAAAAAATGGCGGCATCATCCTCCAAACAAAGTTCAGTAAGTGGCACTTCATTTACCTATAAAACGCCGTTTACACAGGAATCTCTCTCAAAGATTTCTGTGAAAACTGGAACAGTGACAATTTGCAAAATAATCAAAAATGAAATATCTTGAGAACAGTATGTATGTACAGTAAGTCAACTGAATCTAGGTATGAAAGAGTTATGGCACTTGGCAATACATCTGTTTCCTTCACTTTTGGTTCCAAGTGTTCCCTAACATGGGGGGAGATTTATCAAGACCTGTGCAGAGGAAAAGTTGACCAGTCGCCCATAGCAACCAATCAGATCTCTTCTTTAATTTCTCAGAGGCCTTTTCAAAAATGAAATGAAAGAATGATTGGTTGTTATGGGCAACTGGTCAACATTTCCTCTGCACAAGTTTAGATAAATCTCCCCCATAGAGTTCAGAAGAGCTATAGACAGGTTCCCTAAGACTGAGTAATTCATAGAACACTATAGACAATCGGCTTAAGTGATGATTAGGATATCAGTGATCATCATTCTCCCAATCAATCATCGCTGATCTTTGCACACCATTGGAAAACTCAATTACCGTATATACTCGAGTATAAGCCGACCCGAGTATAAGCCGAGACCCCTAATTTCAACCCAAAATCCCAGGAAAAGTTATTGACTCGAGTATAAGCCTAGGGTGGGAAATACCTCATCCCCCCCCTGTCATCATCCAGACCCGTCATTAACATCCTCATCATCATCCCCTTGTCATCATCCCACACATCCCCCCTTCATCATCCCCTTATCATCCCACACATCCCCCCTTCATCATCCCCTTATCATCCCGCACATCCCCCCTTCATCATCCCCTTATCATCCCACACATCCCCCCTTCATCATCCCCTTATCATCCCGCACATCCCCCCTTCATCATCCCCTTATCATCCCACACATCCCCCCTTCATCATCCCCCCCCCCCTTCATCATCCCCACCCCCCTTCATCATCCCCACACCCCCCCTTCATCATCCTCTTCTCATCATTCGCCCTCAGTGGTCTTCAACCTGCGGACCTCCGGAGGTTTCAAAACTACAACTCCCAGCAAGCCCGGGCAGCCATCGGCTGTCCGGGCTTGCTGGGAGTTGTAGTTTTGAAACCTCCGGAGGTCCGCAGGTTGAAGACCACTGCGGCCTTCAACATCATCCAGCCCCCCTCTCACCCCCTTTAGTTCTGAGTACTCACCTCCGCTCGGCGCTGGTCCGGTCCTGCAGGGCTGTCCGGTGAGGAGGTGGTCCGGTGAGGAGGTGGTCCGGGCTGCTATCTTCACTGGGGGCGCCTCTTCTCCGCGCTTCCGGCCCGGAATAGATGCGTTGCCTTGACAATGACGCAAATGACGCACCTCTGCGTCGTTGTCACGGCAACGTGACTATTCTGAGGCCGGGCCCGAAGCGCTTAGAAGAGGCCCCCCCGGTGAAGATAGCAGCCCGGAACCACTATCCCACCGGACCACCTCCTCACCGGACAGTCCTGCAGGACCGGACCAGCGCCGAGCGGAGGTGAGTACTCAGAACTAAAGGGGGTGAGAGGGGGCTGGATGATGTTGAAGGCCGCAGTGGTCTTCAACCTGCGGACCTCCGGAGGTTTCAAAACTACAACTCCCAGCAAGCCCGGACAGCCGATGGCTGCCCGGGCTTGCTGGGAGTTGTAGTTTTGAAACCTCTGGAGGTCCTCAGGTTGAAGACCACTGCGGGTGGGGGAGTTCACTCGAGTATAAGCCGAGGGGGGTGTTTTCAGCACGAAAAATCGTGCTGAAAAACTCGGCTTATACTCGAGTATATACGGTAAATTGGCTTTTGGTGAAAGACTAAAAAAGTCCAATAAACTGCATGGAGGATCGTAGATATTCCAAGTTAATATGACCCAACATTTTAAAAGGGTACTCCACTGCTCCAGAGTTCGGAAGATTTCGTTCCGATTGCTGGGTGTGGGCTGTGGGGGTCGATTGCTGGGTGTGGGCTGTGGAGGCAGCCACGCCTCCTCCCATAGACTGGCATTGAGGGGGCATGGTGTGATGTCACGAGAGGCGTGGCCGTGACATCACGACCCCCGCAGTCGGCACCTAGCATTCAGAACAAAATGTTCCGAACGCTGGGGCAGTGGAGTACCCCTCTAACAGGTGAAAGTATAACCAGGCAACTATACCCACAATTAACACTTAAGACAATACATATAGGTTTAGCAAAACCTAGTAAATCAAACAGAAACATGAGGGCACATCTAGGGTCCTTACAGAAGGCTAGTGTAGGCAAGCTGTTACGCCTAGCGCTCCGGGTCCCCGCTCCTCCCCGGAGCGCTCACGGCGTCTTTCTCCCTGCAGCTCCCCGGTCAGTCCCGCTGACCGGGAGCGCTGCACTGTCATGGCCGTTGGGGACGCGATTCGCACAGCGGGACGCGCCCGCTCGCGAATCGCGTCCCAGGTCACTTACCCGTTCCCGTCCCCTGCTGTCATGTGCTGGCGCGCGCGGCTCCGCTCTCTAGGGCGCGCGCGCGCCAGCTCCCTGAGACTTAAAGGGCCAGTGCACCAATGATTGGTGCCTGGCCCAATTTGCTTAATTGGCTTCCACCTGGTCCCTGACTATATCTAACCTCCTCCCATGCACTCCCTTGCCGGATCTTGTTGCCCTTGTGCCTAGTGAAAGCGTATTGTGTGTCTAAAGCCTGTGTACCAGAACTTCTGCTATCCACCCTGACTACGAACCTTGCCGCCTGCCCCCGACCTTCTGCTACGTCCGACCTTGCTTCTGTCTACTCCCTTGTACCTCGCCTATCATCAGCAGTCAGAGAGGTGACCCGTTGCTAGTGGATACGACCTGGTCACTACCGCCGCAGCAAGACCATCCCGCTTTGCGGCGGGCTCTGGTGAAAACCAGTAGTGACTTAGAACCGGTCCACTAGCGCGGTCCTCCCCAATCCCTCTCTGGCACAGAGGATCCACTACCTGCCAGCCGGCATCGTGACAGTAGATCCGGCCATGGATCCCGCTGACGTCCCTCTGCCTTATATCTCTGATATCACCACGGTGGTCGCCCAGCAATCCCGACAGATCGCCCATCTAACCCACCAGCTGTCGGAAGTATTCACCATTGTGCAGCAACTTCAGTCGCAACTTCAGCAGCAATCATCTCCTCCGCCAGCTCCTGCACCCTTTCCGCAGCGAGTGGCCACTCCTAGCCTCCGCCTGTCCTTGCCGGACAAATTTAATGGGGACTCTAAGTTTTGCCGTGGCTTTCTTTCGCAATGTTCCCTGCACATGGAGATGATGTCGGACCAGTTTCCTACTGAAAGGTCTAAGGTGGCTTTCGTAGTCAGCCTTCTGTCTGGAAAAGCTCTGTCATGGGCCACACCGCTCTGGGACCGCAATGACCCCGTCACTGCCTCTGTACACTCCTTCTTCTCGGAAATTCGAAGTGTCTTTGAGGAACCTGCCCGAGCCTCTTCTGCTGAGACTGCCCTGCTGAACCTGGTCCAGGGTAATTCTTCCGTTGGCGAGTACGCCATACAATTCCGTACTCTTGCTTCTGAACTTTCCTGGAATAATGAGGCCCTCTGCGCGACCTTTAAAAAAGGCCTATCCAGCAACATTAAAGATGTTCTGGCCGCACGAGAAACTCCTGCTAATCTACATGAACTCATTCATCTAGCCACTCGCATTGACATGCGTTTTTCTGAGAGACATCAAGAGCTCCGCCAGGAAAAAGACTTAGATCTCTGGACACCTCTCCCACAGTCTCCACTGCAATCTGCGCCTAGGCCTCCCGCCGAGGAAGCCATGCAAGTGGATCGGTCTCGCCTGACCCTGGAAGAGAGGAATCGCCGTAAGGAAGAGAATCTTTGTCTGTACTGTGCCAGTACCGAACATTTTTTGGTGGATTGCCCTATCCGTCCTCCACGTCTGGGAAACGCACGCTCGCACCCAGCTCTCGTGGGTGTGGCGTCTCTGGATGCTAAGTCGGCTTCTCCACGTCTCACGGTGCCTGTACGGATTTCTACTTCAGCCAGCTCTTCCCTCTCAGCCGTGGCCTGCCTGGACTCTGGTGCTTCTGGGAATTTTATTCGGGAGTCCTTGGTGAATAAATTCCGCATTCCGGTGACCCGTCTTGTCAAGCCACTCCACATTTCCGCGGTCAACGGAGCCAGGTTGGATTGCACCGTGCGTTACCGCACGGAGCCCCTCCTAATGTGCATCGGACCTCATCACGAGAAAATTGAATTTTTTGTCCTTCCCAATTGCACTTCCGAAGTTCTCCTTGGACTACCCTGGCTTCTACACCATTCCCCAACCCTGGACTGGTCCACTGGGGGGATCAAGAGTTGGGGTCCCTCTTGTTCCAAGGACTGCCTTAAACCAGTTCCCAGTACTCCCTGCCGTGACCCTGTGGTTCCTCCTGTATCCGGTCCCCCTAAAGTCGTTAGGGACTCTGCCTGCCACAGAAAATGCCTCTCCCCCCCTCCCAGTCCCTTCAGGCAAGCCTCTGTGTCCCCTCATGGCTCCCGTCCTTGTGTCTCCCTGCCCCGTGCCAAGCTTCACCCTCTGCCCTCCCTCCCCATTCCTACTCCTGCTGTACTGCCTGCCATTGAGGAAACCATCCATTCCTTCCCGGTGTCCTCATCCCAGGGGAGGCAGTCACCGGACAAAAAAAAGGGGAGACCTAAGGGGGGGGTACTGTTACGCCTAGCGCTCCGGGTCCCCGCTCCTCCCCGGAGCGCTCACGGCGTCTTTCTCCCTGCAGCTCCCCGGTCAGTCCCGCTGACCGGGAGCGCTGCACTGTCATGGCCGTTGGGGACGCGATTCGCACAGCGGGACGCGCCCGCTCGCGAATCGCGTCCCAGGTCACTTACCCGTTCCCGTCCCCTGCTGTCATGTGCTGGCGCGCGCGGCTCCGCTCTCTAGGGCGCGCGCGCGCCAGCTCCCTGAGACTTAAAGGGCCAGTGCACCAATGATTGGTGCCTGGCCCAATTTGCTTAATTGGCTTCCACCTGGTCCCTGACTATATCTAACCTCCTCCCATGCACTCCCTTGCCGGATCTTGTTGCCCTTGTGCCTAGTGAAAGCGTATTGTGTGTCTAAAGCCTGTGTACCAGAACTTCTGCTATCCACCCTGACTACGAACCTTGCCGCCTGCCCCCGACCTTCTGCTACGTCCGACCTTGCTTCTGTCTACTCCCTTGTACCTCGCCTATCATCAGCAGTCAGAGAGGTGACCCGTTGCTAGTGGATACGACCTGGTCACTACCGCCGCAGCAAGACCATCCCGCTTTGCGGCGGGCTCTGGTGAAAACCAGTAGTGACTTAGAACCGGTCCACTAGCGCGGTCCTCCCCAATCCCTCTCTGGCACAGAGGATCCACTACCTGCCAGCCGGCATCGTGACACAAGCTCTATGGATCACATCATTCTTAAGAGGGTTTGTCACAAGAAGAAGCTCTTTTTTTCACCCAGCACAGAGATCAGCTGATCCTGCTTCTTAGGAAAAGCCTTAAGCAGCCAATTTTTTTTCCCGCAAATCAATGGCCATCCATCCCATGCATGAAAGTGACAGCTCCACAGAGTTGCTCTTAAAAGGTGGAATATAAAGAGAGGTCCCAAAAAGGACAAGAACAAGGACAAGTCCTTTACTCATCAAATATAGTGAGTAAAAACTTTATGCATCAATACAATTCCAATAAAATCCCAAGATCCCAGATCATGTTAGTCCCAAGCAAGTAGAGACCAATGCATCCTGTAAACTGAGAAGTCACCACCAGGGCCTTACAATACCTTGTGCTGTTTAAAGGGGTACTCTGCTGCCCCAGCATTCAGAACATTTTGTCCCAAATGCTTGGAGTGGACAACAGGGGTCGTGATGTCACAGCCATACCCCTCATGAGGTCACGCCATGCCCCTTCATTGCAAGTCTATGGTAGGGGGCATGGCGGCCACCATGCCCCCTCCTATAGACTTGCATGAAGATGGCATGCTGTGACATCACGAGGGGCGTAGGCGTGACATCACCACCCCCGCTGCCCACACCCAGTGTTCTAAACGAACACTGGGTGCTGCACAGAGATCGTAGGGGTCCCCAACTGCGGGACCTCTGCAATCAGACATCCTATCCCCTATCCTTTGGATAGGATGTCTAGGGGCGGAGTAGTGTTGGGTGCGAATATTCAAATTTTTACCACGAATATCGCCACTTTGCGATTTCGCAAATATTTAGAATATAGATATATATTAGTAATGACGAATATACATTTTTTTGCAAATATCCGAATATATGTGAATATACAAATATTTGTGAATATGCAAATATTCACGAATATCGGATTAGTCAGAGGACACTGATCTCTCCCTTCTTTCAAGTGAAAGTTATAATCGTGCATGTGCACTATACAAATTTCATTATGAATTTTCGCATTGACAAAAAAAAAAGAGAACAAACATAGCAAATATGTGAATTTCGCAAACATAGGACGAATATTCATCCATATATTTGCAAAATATCGCAAATTCGAATATGGCCCCTGCCGCTCATCACTAGGGCGGAGTACCCCTTTAAAGGATGTATCTTACAAATGTTCAATACAATCCATAAGGATGCATTTTCTTTTAAATCAACTGGTGCCAGAAAGTTAAACAGATTTGTAAATGACTTCTATTAAAAAATCCCAATCCTTCCAGTACTTTTCAGCTGCTGTATAATAAACAGGAAGTTCTTTTCTTTTTGAATTTTGCCTGACCACAAGTGCTTTCTGCTGACACCTCTGTCCACGTCAGGAACTGTCCATAGCAAAAGAGGTTTCCTATGGGGATTTGCTCCTACTCTGGACAGTTCCTGACATGGACAGAGGTGTCAGCAGAGAGCATTGGGGTCAGACAGAAAGGAAATTCAAAAAGAAAAGAACTTCCTGTGTATTATACAGCAGCTGATAAGTACTGGAAGGATTGGGATTTTTTTAATAGAAGTAATTTACAAATCTGTTTAACTTTCTGGCACCAGTTGATTTAAAATAATGTTTTCTAATGGAGTACCCCTTTAAGTATACCTTTACATGGCAGATCCTCTGTAGGGCTTTCTTTACTAGGCTCTATCTAAATGTAAATATATCTTTTTTATTTTATTTTTTTATTTTTTTTCAGAATGCAGAAACATTCTAAAGTAAGTTTACTTTGACACGGATTTTGGGCATGGGTTCATTGATAAATCCGGCATCAGATGACACATTTGAGTTAGGTTTCCACAATCCCATTCACAAGCATTGAAACCTTCTAAACATTATTATCTTATTTTATTTTTTTTGCCTTTGTGGGTAAACATCCACTGCACAAATAAGTGGAATGTCACCTATTTCTAATGGAAATACAGAGAGTAAGCTCCATTGAATGACAATAGTGAAGGCCACAGAAGAAATCCAAGGCTCTGTCTCAGGTTTCTGTAGGAATTACCGTATATGTGGTATTTCAGTCCAATGTATGAGCTTATACAACGAAACAAAACTTTTATTCATACAGATTCCAACAAATAATATCAATATATTGTTATAATTATATTATTTGTATAACATTATTTAAATCATTTCCACTTATTTTATTTACCGTACATAATAATTTAGGATTGGTCCAATCCTATATATTTTATAAAAAGTCCCTGAATTCTAATCATTCCAAAACAAAAACTATATTTGAGGTCTAGGTCTTGTAATAATATTATAACAATTACACTTCAGTTTGGCCTATAACAACTTTTTTCTCCCCCCCCCCCCCCCCATCCGAAAATCTGCCAAAATATACAAACACTTACACACTCGGTGAAATATAAATAAATATTTCCGCCACAATAAACAGCTCGGAGCTTCGCTTTCCCACTCCTAATTAGATCCTGATGTGAAAAGCTAAAAACTAAAAACCATTCTGTGTCCAATTGTTGAAAACGCAACATTTCTTCCTATTTATCTGAAAATTTGACTTCATTTTGCCCTCTCATTTTTATTTCTTCCTTTTTGTTTCTCGCTAAGCATTATTATGGGCAAAAGGTTCTTTCAAAATTGTTGAAAATCCCAGTAAAATAGAACAGTACAATTCTTTATTCCGTCCTTATGGGAAAAGAGACTTCTATTTCTTTAATGCGTTCTAGCACTCCCAGCCTAAGGCTGGTGCTGTATCCCAATCTTTTTTTTTCTTCCAGAAACCAGTTCACCTACACTAGCACTGCTTATCGTTGTTTTCTGTTTAGCAGAAAAATTGCTTTTATAAGCCAGAGGTTTATAGAGGCATCAATCCTTTCTAAGTCAGCACTTACACTGCCGGTATCCAGACTTTGCTCTGTAAGCAAGCAATACAGAAATTATGTTAAACCTATCATCACAATTCACATACTCTGACTATTGTACATCCATCTGATAAGAAGCCGATGATAAAAAGTATTTTAGTTTATATTATTGCTATTATTATTTTCTTTACTAGAACACTGGAGTGTAGTGGACAGCAATGTTGTGTGGATCAATTCTATGTGCTATTTTTATTAATTGCGCATATACCGTATTTTTCGCCCTATTGGACGCACCGGCATATATGACGCACCCAATTTTAAAGGTGCAAAAAAAGATTCTGAACCCAACAGTGATCTTCAACCTGCGGACCTCCGGATGTTGCAAAACTACAACTCCCAGCATGCCCGGTCAGCCGTTGGCTGTCCGGGCATGCTGGGAGTGTTAGTGTTGCAACACCTGGAGGTCCGCAGGTTGAAGACCACTGGTATAGGAGGTAGTACTCACGTGTCCCCGCAGCTCAGGACCCGTCACCACTCGTCACCGCTGCCCTGGATGTCGCCCTCCATCGCTGTCGCCGCGTCCACGTGGTGTCCCCGACGCTCCGGATGTCTTCTTCCCCGGGATCCACGCTCTCCGTCGCCGTCATCACGTCGCCGTCATCACGTCGCTACGCACGCTGCTCCTATTGGGTGACGGGACGGCGGGCGCGACGACGTGATGACGTAGAAGGAGAGCGCCGGCCATGCAGGGGATTCCGGCACGGAGCAGACACCGCGGAGGCAGGTAAGGTCCCTCCCGGTGTCCTGTAAGCTTTCACTGCGGCGGTCCCGAACAGCCCGACTGAACAGCCGGGTTAGTGACACTTTCGCTTCAGATGCGGCGGTCAGCTTTGATCGCCGCGTCTGAAGGGTTAATACAGGGCATCACCGCGATCGGTGATGTCCTGTATTAGCTGCGGGTCCCGGGTGTTGATGGCCGCAGGGACCGCCACGATAGGGGTGTATTCGCTGTATAAGATGCACCAACTTTTCCCCCCCAGTTTTGGGGAAGAAAAAGTGCGTCTTATATGGTGAAAAATATGAGAAATTAAAGGGGAACAAAATGTTCCGAATGCTTAGAGCCAGTACCAGGAGCTCATGACATCATAGCCCCGCCCCTCATGATGTCACACCCTGCCCCCTCAATGCAAGTCTATGGGAGGGGGCGTGACGGTTGTCACGCCCCCTCTCATAGACTTGCATTGAGGGGGCGGGGCATGACATCATAAATGGGCGTGGCTATGACGTCATGAGTTCCTGGCGCCGACTCTAAGCATTTGGAACATTTTGTTCCAAACGCTGAGCAGCAGAGTACCCCTTTAATTTCTCGTATTTTTCACCATATTAGACGCACTTTTTCTTCCCCAAACGTTGAGCAGCGGAGTAGCCCTTTAAAGTGCTTATAAGACCTGCGGAAAAAAGAGAATTTTAGGGGTGGTCTACAATAGCCATTCTTTTGTTATAGGACTATAGGACTTATAGATATTATATTACCAGTGCGGTCTACAATTGCCATCCTCTTGTAATAGGCCCCATGTAGTCATCTTTAGTTGGAGTTTACAATAGCCATCCTTTTGTTATAGGACCTTTATAGATATCTTTAGGAGTTATCTACAATAGCTATCCTCTTGTTGTAAAATCTGCATAGGTATATTTAGTAAATAGAGAGGAAGCCACCAACTGGGTCCAAAATTGGAGCCCCAAATTACAGATTACCGTATATACTCGAGTATAAGCCGACCCGAATATAAGCCAAGGCCCCTAATTTTACCCCAAAAAACCCAGGAAAAGTTATTGACTCGACTATAAGCCTAGTGTGGGAAATACATCATCTCCCCATGTAATCATCCAGACCCCCGTCATCATCCCCCCCTTCATCATCACCGCCTGTCAATCCCTTCATCAGTGGTCTTCAACCTGCGGACCTCCAGATGTTGCAAAACTACAACTCCCAGCATGCCTGGACAGCCATTGGCTGTCCGGGCATGCTGGGTGTTGTAGTTCTGAAAACTCTGGAGGTCCGTAGGTTGAAGACCACTGCAGCCTTCGTCATCATCCATCCACCTTTTTGTTTTGTACTCACCTCCCCTTTGCGGGATGTTAGGCTGAGCTGGTCCGGGCCATCTATGCAGGGACAGTCCGGTGGGGAGGATTAGTCGTTGCGGGCTGTCCATCTTCACCAGGGACTAGTGACGTTGCCTTGAAGGCGATGCACAGGGACGTTGCGCATGAACGTCCCTGTGCGTTGTCATCAAGGCAACGTCACTAGTCCGGGCCGGGCTCGAAGCGCAGAAAAGAGGCCCCCGCGGTGAAAATGGACAGCCCGCATGCTGGGAGTTGTAGTTTTGCAACATCTGGAGGTCCGCAGGTTGAAAACCACTGATGAAGGGATTGACAGGCGGAGAGTTCACTCGAGTATAAGCCAAGGGGGGGCGTTTTCAGCACAAAATATCGTGCTGAAAAAGTCGGCTTATAATCGAGTACATACGGTATAAGGACATGAGGGTTTATTATCAGATGCTATAAGTGCCCATTGGTTTTGACAGGTGACCAGTAATACCTGATTTGCCTCTTATAGATGTTGTAGGGCTGTAAGCCTGTATTACTTTTGAAATTTATACAAAAGCTACCAGTTTGAGCTGAGGCCCTTAATTGCATAGGAACCTTGTGATCAGCTTATACCCAAAAGTCTTGCAATATGAAATGCTAACTCATGTCAAAACACAGCACCCAACTGTAATACAGATCATTGTGATGTAGATGCATAATACTGCACCTATAGAAAGTTCTGGACCCATTCTGAGCTAAAACCAACAGTCTGTTACCTTTAGAGAAAGGTAGACTAAATAGTAAATTATATGAACAAAAAGTTAGACACTGATCCTGCCACTGCATAGTATTAAAAGGAAGTCATCAGGTAATTTCATGTTATTAGCTGCATGCATGGGCGGATAGATTACAGGGCATTAAATTAAACATCCCGGTGGTTAAGATGATGGCTTTCTGATAAGTTATAGAATCATGTTTTCTAATGGCCTGGAGGTAGGGCCAAGCTGCTCAAGGGCAGCAGCACCGAATGCCTCTTTGCTCCCCCTCCCTTCCTTGTCCTGGTTGACTGACATACAGGGCTTGGTTTACCGTATCGAGCCCTGTCTTCAAATCCTGTGTGTGCGCCATACTTACAGTGGCTCATGTGCATGATCTGGAGACCAGGCTTGGCACCATAAGCTAAGCCTTGCATGTAAACATTAACCATGAAAGCAAGGAGGCATGCAAATGTGGCATTCATGCAGTTTGGCACCACCTCCTGGACACTTAAAGGGGTACTCTGGTGGAAAACTTTTTTTTTAATTAACTGGTGCCAGAAAGTTAAACAGATTTGTAAATTATAATCGTAACAAAGAAGAATGTCCGGCAACTCACCATCTCGGCGCTAACTGCTAGCAGGCTTGGATTCTGTCCATAGAGCAGAGGTAAGTGTGGGAAGCTTAGGAGGCGATTAACCGGTTGATTTCGTGCAAGAGCACTTCGTCTGGCCTCTAAGAGTTAGCGCCGAGACGGTGAGTTGCCGGACATTCTTCTTTGTTACGATTATTGTTTCTTCTGCACATTTCAGTCCTGGCACCACCACAGCGCATGGAATATATTTTTTCGAACATGGACTACCACTATAGTCTTTATAATCTTGGACCCAATGTATAAACGGTGTTTCATTATTGCATTTTTTTTAAACCGTTAGGTGCCACCCACATTATCTTTTTCTATTAAAAAAATCTTAATCTTTCCAGTACTTATTAGCTGCTGAATACTACAGAGGAAATTATTTTCTTTTTGGAACACAGAGCTCTCTGCTGACATCATGACCACAGTGCTCTCTGCTGACATCTCTGTCCATTTTAAGAACTGTCCAGAGTAGAAGAATATCCCCATAGAAAACATATGCTGTTCTGGACAGTTCCTAAAATGGACAGAGATGTCAGCAGAGAGCACTGTGGTCATGATGTCAGCAGACAGCTCTGTGATCCAAAAAGAAAATATTTCCTCTGTAGTATTCAGCAGCTAATAAGTACTAGAGTAAGTAATAGAAGTAATTTACAAATCTGTTTAACTTTCTGGCACCAGTTGATTAAAAAAAAAAAAAGTTTTCCACCAGAGTACCCCTTTAAGCCTGGTAAAAAAACATGATTTCATTTGATTTGTCTACAGTTCATACTGGAAAAACGACCTGGAGACAGAGGAGGAGTCAATGGGTTAAATACGCACCTGTAGTCCAAAGCTGTGCCCCTCTGTAGATCCTCCTCTATCCTCGCCAGGTAAATTTGAATATTCATTGGTGATGATCATGTGAGCGCTTGCACAATTCAGTAGGAATAGAAGTTGATCTGGACTACAGGTACCTATTACTTCTATTAAAAAATCTTAATCCTTCCAGTAGTTATCAGCTGCTGATGTTGAGTTGTTATTTGTTTCTGACAACAGTGCTCTCTGCTGACACCTCTGCTTTTCTCAGGAACTGTCTGAAGCATTAGAGGTTTGCTATGGGGATTTGCTCCTACTCTGGACAGTTCCCGAGACAGACAGAGGTGTCAGCAGAGAGCACTTTAGTCAGACAGAAAAGAACCCCTCAACTTCAGCAGCTGATAATTACTGGAAGGATTAAGATTTTTTACTACAAGTAATTTACAAATCTGTTTAACCTTCTAGAGCCAGTTGATATAATTTTTTTTTTCTGGAATACCCCTCATTGACCCCTCATTGGTCTCCTGTTCACCCACACTGTGATCCAGTGTATTGGGTTTAGTGTGGGTGAACAGATTGACCGTTTTCCTTTAATGCAGGGTGTACTACAGATCTGGAAGATGTCACCCATATGGTACCTTAGCATGCATTCAATTTCATTAAAATTTTATATTTTGGCTTATAGTGGAAAAAATAAAATATAGTTGCATTATTATAGCCACATGAAACCAAACACAAATGAGCATTTTGCTGTGATGAGCTGCACTCTGCAATTTTCTAGATTGTTCTTCCACTTTCCAAACTATGTGAAAATTCCAAAGCTTGAAGGACATATGAAACGACCTGCTAATACCATCACTTAAGTTTTAAAGGATCTTTGGTCTACATGTGAAGGGTTGGGTGACCTAAAAAAATAATGGTCACTCCATCAACTACCAACATTCAAAAATGAATACAATTTAAAAAATGCAAATAGCAAAAAGTTAAATATCATTAACATATATAAAAAAAAAGACTTTTCAATGGTAGATACAAATGTTTATATTAGTATTTACTCCCCTTTTTATACCACAGGTTGGCATACTCTGCTGTGTTATTCTTCTCATCCCCCCCCCCCCCCCTTCAAAATAAATAAACAAACAAACAAAACTGGACAGGTATCATTAAAGGGGTACTCCGGTGGGAAAAAAAAAATTCTAATCAACTGGTGCCAGAAAGTTAAACAAATTTGTAAATTACTTCTATTTAACATTATTTAAGAATCTTAACCCTTCCAGTACTTATAAGCTGCTGCATGCTCCACGGGTTCTTTTCTTTTTGAATTTCTTTTCTGTCTGACCACAGTGCTCTCTGCTGACACCTCTGTCCATGTCAGGAACTGTACAGAGTAGGAGCAAATCCCCACAGCAAACCCCTTTTGCTCCGGACAGTTCCTGACATGGACAGAGGTGTCAGCAGGGAGCCTTGTGGTTAAAAAGAAAAGAGCTTTCTCTGTAGTATACAGCAGCTGATAAGTCCTGGAAAGATTAAGATTTTTAAATAGAAGTAATTTACAAATCTATTTAACTTTCTGGCGCCAGTTGATTAAGAAAAAGTGTTCCACCAGAGTACCCCTTTGACTTTGGGTTCAATATAGAGGCGTAGATATTGAAAAAGGTGTAAATACTGTCAAGTATGGAAGACCATAGTTCAGTTTGCCAACCAGGATGTCTCTAGCTGTTGCATGGCTGTCCGGGCATGCTGGAAGTTGTAGTTTTGCAACAGCTAGAGGCATCCTGGTTGGAAAACACTGCCATAATGGAATATATTGACTCTATGGTCTACACGTTTTTAATCACTATTTTAATATTTATGAGAAAAAGGGAAAACATTTCACTCTGGGCATACTTTCCACAGATGTTATTTTTACTTTAGTCTAAAATATATGGATCAGCATGCCTAAAAATTGAAAAGCCTTTAAACAAAATATAAAAAAAAAACAAAAAAAAAAACAGGAGGTTATTCAAAAATCATCAATAATTTTATTAATTATAAAACAAATATAATGGTAATAAACAGGTCATATTAAATATCTCCATCACATAGATACTTGTTGCCAAGCACAGATGATAGTTATACAGTGAGCAAAAGTCTCACAAGGTTCTGTTGCTAGAGGCTTTGCCCTTAATGTGAGATGCTTAGGGCGATAATTTAGAAACCATTCCGAAAGGTCAGGGATGCCAAGGCCCCGCACAGTGTGATCGGTTTCACTTACATGTCATAATTGGGACACACTTTAGCTAAGAACAGGATCTTTGCTTTTTGTTTGTTAGCAAAGTTGTCTGGATGTCAAAAGTGCATTTGACTCACTTACCTTTGAAAATTAGATAAAATAATATATATATATATATATATATATATATATATATATATATGTATATATATAATTATTTTAAACAGTAGATGCATCTAGACTTTACTTTTTTTTACTGTAATAAAATAAAAAATTAATAACTATATAAATAAAAAATAAAAAAATATATAAATAACTAAATAGTTAAATAAATAACAGATTCTGTTAAGTCCTGCATTCATTATAGGATAGTCCAAGTAATTTTCTTGTTTTTCATTTTTTTTTTCCTTTTTTTTTTAAGTGGGTCAGGCCTGACATTAATGCAATAGATTTACTAATTCTGACACAAGCTGGCTGGCACCACATTATGGGCAGAGATTTATCAAAACCTGTACAGAGGAAAAGTTGTCCAGTTGCCAATAGCAACCAATCAGCTCGCTTCTTTCCTTTTTAGGAAGGCCTGTGAAAAATGAAATGAGCGACCTGATTGGTTGCTATGGGCAACTGGACAACTTTTCCTCTGCAGAGGTTTTGACAAATCTCCCCTTATGTGTTTTAGATTTTTTTTTTTTTTGCACCAAAACGTTTGCTCAAAATCTTGATGAAAAACGTTTGCATAAAGTAAGCCAACTAATAGACAGTCTAAACTTTTACAGCTTAAGAAGTGCACCAAATTGATCAAACCTGCCTTAGCCTTTGTGAGAAATCTGGCACAGTCTTTGGCTATATTCCTATTTAGATTTTTTTTTGTCAATTTTTCAAGCCTCATTTCGATAAGCAGTTTTTTCAAAACCAGATCAGAACCAATACGGAGAAAAGATATGATGGAAAGATTTGCACCTTCATCTGTGTTTTGGGCCCTCGTCTGGTATTGGTAAAAACTATGACCAAAATGAGCTTCAAAAAGTAGTGGGATAATAATAGTCTTAGACTGTCTAGTCTAAGTTTGCATATTAGTATAAGTAAATCTACCCAATGTTCTCATGGTTTTGCAAAAGAAAAGACAAACAAGGGCATTGTCCCTACTGGATCTGTTTCTGCTTTTGGTACAAATAGGCAAACAGAACACAGGTCAAAAATATCAAGAAACCCAGTTAAACAATACTGTAGTATCAAAAGCCAACAAAAAATGAAACTTCAAGATTTCAGCAAATATTTTATTACCTAGGTGTAAAGTGATGACCCTGAACCCCAATGTGATCTCAATAACCGAGTGTTCAACAATAAATAGTCGCTGTCATTTGGACAAACCTTGCAAAGATCATAGTACAAGCAAATACAAGAAACCTTGTAGAGATGAGCAAATTTTTTAAGAAAATTGATTTGGCCGATTCGCCGAATTTTCCGAAACAATTTGGTTCGGTCCAAATTCATTCGCGGTGAATCACTATTAAAAACGGCTATTTCTGGCCTACAGAGAGCCTCAATAGGGGATTAGAACACTTTGCCTTGTCGTAACACTCATAGGGAGTGTCTTGTGTTAGTGAAATAATACTGTTATTCAGTATTACATGCATATTACAGGCATTGCTATTAGAATCACTGAAGCAGAGCATCTGGATGTGGAAGCAGGGTCGGGAGACCATGTAGCGTCAAAATTGAAGAGATTGAAGAGATGTTTTAATTACATTTTTATTTAATTAAGTTTTTATTTATTTTAAGTTTTTTAACATTTTTTTTTTAGAACCCATTCTGGTTAGCATTGAGCTGGCGGTCCGCTGAAAGGCGAGCTACCACATGTTCCAGACCCTGCCTCTCAGCAGCCCCAACCCCCAGGTTCATTGTTATCGCTCCAATCTGTTTCACTGGATTCTTGTGGTAATTCAAGAGGTAATATATGACAACGACTAGAGAGAAGTGAATTTTTTAAAAATGTGATTTGTCTGATTTGATTCATCTCTGTTGATGACTCATTGGAGGGCAAGTCTGGTGCCAGCAGCCGCTGTAATTCCAGCTCCAATAGTGTATAATTGCTGTAGTGTAAAATATGGAAAAGCTCCTAATGGTATCTTAAAATCAAGCTGGCGGTCTGTCGCAAGGCCAGGTACTGCCTGTCCCAGCCCCTGCCTCTCAGCACACCCCCATGCTCTGAGTAAAATTGAAAAGATTGAAGATATATTTTTAAATTGCATGTGGCCATGTTAGCATCCTCCGGATGCTTGATGAAAAATTGCCACACCGCCGATTAGCTGATTTTCCTCCCAATAATTTGCACTGACTGACTGCTACTGCCACTGACTCCAGGAACCCCTGTTCCACTACTTCCCGGGAAGGTAGGCTGCCGCGAAGCAGGTGGTTTACCCCGGGCATGTTTGGCACCAGATTTCCCACTGCTGCCACCATGCTGACTCCCAACCATGCTACCACCTTGCTGGCTCAACTGCTGCCTCACGGGCAACCTGCCACCCTCTTCTCCTGATGATGATGAAGCCCCTTTCTGCACCCGGCTCCCAAGTGCGATCGGCTTCATCATCATCGAGTTGTGTCTGCACGTCACTGATGTCTTCCTCAGGTTCCTCAACAGTGTCTGCTTCAGGAGCCTGAACCTCATCACTACTTGCCCTCCTAGCAAAGGAAGCAAGGGATGACTCCACTTCTTGTCTGCTCAGTAGCTGCTGACTGTCCTCTAGTAGATAGTCCAGACTAAAAAGTGGAGTTGAACCCACAGCATAAGATACTTCTATTGGGTAGGAAACAGCATAGGACAGAGGCAATTGGAGGACAGGGACTGCTCCTGAGCCATGCCAACTGAGGGTTGCGGCTGAGGAACCCACCAACTGTTCACTGGGAGTGTCAGATGTCACTTGTGATGAAGTGGATGACAGAGTTAACCAGTCAATAATGGCAGATGGGTTGCTGGTCGAGACAAGACCGCTAGCTGATAACGGGAGCTTAGGCCTCTCTGTCACGATTCGGCTTACAGGTAGTGGATCCTCTGTGTCAGCGAGGGATTGGCGTGGACCGTGCTGGTGGACCGGTTCTAAGAGGCTACTGGTGTTCACCAGAGCCCGCCGCAAAGCGGGATGGTCTTGCTGCGGCAGTAGCAACCAGGTCGTATCCACTAGCAATGGCTCAACCTCGCTGACTGCTGAGAAGGTGTGGGACAGAAGGACTAGGCAGAGGCAAGGTCAGACGTAGCAGAAGGTCGGGGCAGGCGGCAAGGTTCGTAGTCAAGATGGATAGCAGGAGTTCAGGTAACACAGGCTTTGGACAACACTAAACGCTTTCACTGGCACAAGGCAACAAGATCCGGCAAGGGAGTGCAGGGGAAGTGATGTGATATAGCCAGGGAGCAGGTGGAAGCCAATTAAGCTAATTGGGCCAGGCACCAATCATTGGTGCACTGGCCCTTTAAGTCTCAGAGAGCTGGCGCGCGCGCGCCCTAGAGAGCGGAGCCGCGCGCGCCAGCACATGACAGCAGGGGACCGGGACGGGTAAGTGACTTGGGATGCGATTCGCGAGCGGGCGCGTCCCGCTGTGCGAATCGCATCCCCGACGGCCATATCAGTGCAGCGCTCCCGGTCAGCGGGACCGACCGGGGCGCTGCAGGGAGAGAGGCGCCGTGAGCACTCCGGGGAGGAGCAGGGACCCAGAGCGCTCGGCGTAACAGTGCCCCCCCCTTAGGTCTCCCCCTTTTTTTGTCCGACAACTGCTTTACCTGGGACGAGGACCCCGGGAAAGAATGGAGGGTTTCCTCAACGGCAGGCAGTACAGCAGGAGTGGGAATGGGGAGGGAGGGAGGGCAGAGGGTGAAGCTTGGCACGGGGCAGGGTGACACCAGGACGGGGGCCATGAGGAGGCACTGAGGCTTGCCTGACGGGACTGGGAGGGGAGGAGAGGCATTTCTTGTGGCAAGCAGAGTCCCAGTTCTTGATCTCCCCGGTGGTCCAGTCAAGGGTGGGAGAATGAAGCTGGAGCCATGGCAGACCGAGGAGGACCTCAGAGGTGCAGTTGGGAAGGACGAAAAATTCAATCCTTTCGTGGTGGGGTCCAATGCACATTAAGAGGGGTTTTGTGCGGTAACGCACGGTGCAATCCAATCTAACTCCGTTGACCGCGGAGATGTAGAGCGGCTTGACGAGACGGGTCACCGGGATGCAGAACTTATTCACCAAAGACTCCAAAATGAAATTCCCAGAGGCACCAGAGTCCAAGCAGGCCACGGCAGAGAGGGAGGAGTTGGCTGAAGGAGAAATCCGCACGGGCACCGTGAGACGTGGAGAAGCAGACTTTGAACCAAGAGACGCCACACACACGTGAGCTGGGTGCGTGCGTGCGTTTCCCAGACGTGGAGGACGAATAGGGCAATCCACCAAGAAATGCTCGGTACTGGCACAGTACAGACAAAGATTTTCTTCCCTACGGCGATTCCTCTCTTCCTGGGTCAGGCGAGACCGATCCACTTGCATGGCCTCCTCGGCAGGAGGCCCAGGCGTAGACTGCAAAGGATGCTGTGGGAGAGGTGCCCAGAGATCTAAGTCTTTTTCCTGGCGGAGCTCCTGATGTCTCTCAGAAAAACGCATGTCAATGCGGGTGGCCAAATGGATAAGTTCTTGCAGGTTGGCAGGAATCTCTCGTGCGGCCAGCACATCCTTGATGCTACTGGATAGGCCTTTTTTAAAGGTCGCGCAGAGAGCCTCGTTATTCCATGATAATTCGGAAGCAAGAGTACGAAATTGGATGGCGTACTCGCCCACTGAAGAATTACCCTGGACCAGGTTCAGCAGGGCAGTCTCGCCAGAAGAAGCTCGGGCTGGTTCCTCGAAGACACTACGGACTTCAGCGAAGAAGGACTGGACTGTGGCTGTGGCAGGATCATTGCGGTCCCAGAGCGGTGTGGCCCAAGACAAGGCCTTTCCTGAAAGAAGGCTCACTACAAACGCCACCTTAGACCGTTCTGTAGGAAACAAGTCCGACAACATCTCCATATGCAGGGAACATTGAGACAGAAATTGGCAATCATTGGTGCACTGGCCCTTTAAGTCTCAGAGAGCTGGCGCGCGCGCGTCCTAGAGAGCGGAGCCGCGCGCGCCAGCACATGACAGCAGGGGACCGGGACGGGTAAGTGACTTGGGATGCGATTCGCGAGCGGGCGCGTCCCGCTGTGCGAATCGCATCCCCGACGGCCATATCAGTGCAGCGCTCCCGGTCAGCGGGACCGACCGGGGCGCTGCAGGGAGAGAGGCGCCGTGAGCGCTCCGGGGAGGAGCAGGGACCCGGAGCGCTCGGCGTAACACTCTCGCTGCGAGTCCTGCTGCCACTCGCCCCTAGTCTGCTGCAACCTCTGCCTGCACCTCATGAATTTAGGCCTCTGCCACTCTTCTGTGCACGTCCTGGCACATCTCTGCCTGACATACTTATTGCGTATATGAGGGGAGTACAATACACTCCACTACACTTAAAATAGTATTTGTCTAGAACCTCAGCAGGTTGTGTACTCCTGGCTTGCCTTTCACAGTAACTATGCCCTTAAGACTTTAACAGAAACAAAATCGTACACCCCCTATGTATGCACAGTTTACACTTAATAGAGGACAATACGCTCTGCCACACAACCTGTATTAGGCACAAATAGTGGGTGATTATGGCTTTTAGTGCTCTGCTCACCCTAACTGTCTGGCTACTATTAGCTTTACACACCAGTGCTGCAGCACACAGTCGCTGTGTAGTACACCCAAAATTGCCCTCTCTCTCTCTTAATCTCTCTCCCTTCCTCAGTGCTTCTAGGCTGGATTTGGTGGTGAATCGCTGCTGTAAAAATGCTTTTCTGTGCAACACACACTGCTGTCTGTCACTCTCTCTGCAATAAAACACTGATGTGACTAGCTGCAAGATGGCTGCCGATTATATAGGGTTGTGACATCACAGGGGTGGGAGGCTTGCAGATTCGATTTGTTTATCCCTAGTTATTAGACAAACATGTTTTTATCTCCTGTTATCAAACTTTTTCCCTCCCCACCTCCTGCTACAAAATCTTCTCTGAAAAGCAGCTTAGCTTTGTCCTGTGTCTGCAAGACAAGCAGTACAAGTCAATGGAGGGGGAGGAGGAAGCTCCGCCCACCAGTTCTGGAAGAGCTGCAAATTAGAGATAAAGCCTGCTGACCAGAAAGTAGGTAAGAAATTCCATATACAAGGTATATAATGGGCAAAAGTGCTGCTCCTCATGTACACACACAGGAAAGCTTATCCTGAAATAACAGCTACGCTTTAAATGTCATTTAGAATAGTGGTGTATTATTATATAGTATAAAGGTCTTTGGATACCCTCAGGCGCAGGGGCCTAGATGAAGGCTACCTTCCACCCCTTATAGCTATAATCAGTTTCATTAAGTTGGGGGTCTTCCAAAAATGAGGCCCTGACACACCACATAGATTCATTTGAGAATTTGGTATATAAGTAAAACATCCAGATTTTTATGTTTCCTGTCTTCTTTGTAGCCACAAGCAATAAGAATTGTTGTACAAACAATCTAATAAAAACAGATATCACAACTTATATCAATTTTCACTCAGCCGCATCTCTTGAGATAAACACCTCTTAGAAGGCAGCAAAATAAAGTGCACTAGACTTCATCTCGGCTTTATAAACAAAATTTCTACTTTTTTATATATTTTTTTTCACGCTGTATCTGTGTAACTGCTTGTTTTGTGCATCGCAAATGATATTTTCTTTAAAGGGGTACTCCTCTGGAAAACATTTCCTTTTAAATCAACTGGTGCCAGGAAGTTAAACAGATTGGTAAATTACTTCTATTAAAAAATCTTAATCCTTCCATTACTTATCAGCTGTTGTATACTACAGAGGAAGTTATTTCCTTTTTGAATTTATTTTCGGTCTGATCACGGTGTTCTCTGCTGGCACCTCAGTCCATGTCAGAAACTGTCCAGAGCAGGAGCAAATCCCCATAGCAAACCTATCCTGCTCTGGACAGTTCCTAAAATGGACAGAGGTGTCAGCAGAGAGCACTGTGGTCAGACAGAAAATAAATTCAAAAAAGGAAATAACTTCCTCTGTAGTATACAGCAGCTGATAACTACTGGATGGATTAAAACATTTTAATCCTTCAGCTCCATTCCCTTCAGGGGAGTTCAGCTGCAATAACATCAGAAGCCACTGGAAAAAAGTGGCGCTGTTTTTTAGAAGTAGAAGTAGTTTTTATTTATTTATTTTTTACATAAAAGCCACTTTAGGATATGTTAGATCAGGAGGGTTGTTTTTTGCACTTCTTCTTAGCATTCCCACAATGCAACATTGCAGTAAGTCTACAGATAGATGGCATTTTACATGGCCTGTAGGTCTAGGGGTCACTTTAAAACAAGGATTACTAAAATTCTCTAAAATTCTCAAAAACAGCTGTCCAGGCATGCTGGGATTTCTAGTTTTGCAACAGCTGGAAGTACCCTGGTTGGGAAACACTGCTGTAACGTTTTGTTGTGGTTTTTAATCCTGACTGATGGGACCCCCATGGTCTCTATAATGAGTTGCGCCTCTTCCCGCTCTGACCCCCCACCTTCCGAGACCAAATAGTAGTATCACCAGTCAAGAGTCCGTTCTGAAGATCTGGGGGTGTCTGTGGATAGGTGTTGCTCCTGTAAATAGGAAATAATTTGGCATAACCAGAATACCACTTTAATATAATCATCTCTTTTGAATACCAATAGATTTATCAAAGCTAGTGCATAGTATAGAAAAAGTATCTACGTTTTTTTCAAGTCCCTACACATTATTTCCTGTGGCGTTACATGCGCTCAAATAGCGGTGAACCACATAACTTGAAGTAGCCCAGCTAAATGCAGAATACACTAGTGAGTTATGGATAGAAATAAACATCCTGCGCAGAGTGTATAAAACCAATTAAACTCTATGTACAATTTTACTGTTGTAGATTAAAGGGCTTGTCCGGAATACAGTGTATGGCACATAATCAGCAAAGCCTCATAGCAAAGTGTTTAGATAGGGTGCAAATCTACTGATCAAAATGATGGAGGGGCTTGTTTTACTGATCGGTGACTGTCCTGGAGGTTGGACCCCCACGATCACTAATTAATGGCCTAATTGAAGGAGATGGTAGAATATCCCTTTAAAGGGGTACTCTGCCCCTAAACATCTTATCCCCTATCCAAAGGATAGGGGATAAGATGTCAGATCGCCGCAGTCCCGCTGCTGGGGATCCCCGGGATCCCCGCTGCAGCACCGCGCTATCATTACAGCACAGAGCGAGTTCGCTCTGCACGTAATGACGTGCAATACAGGGCCGGAGCATCGTTACGTCACGGCTCCGCCCCTTGTGATGTCACGGCCCGCCCCTTTCAATACAAGTCTATGGGAGGGGGCGTGGCGGTCATCACGCCCCCTGCCATAGACTTGCATTAAGGGGACGGGCCGTGATGTCATGAGGGGCGGAGCCGTGACGTCACGCTGCTCCGTCCCTTGTATCGCCCGTCATTACGCACAGAGCCAACTCGCTCTGTGCTGTAATGATAGCGCAGTGCTGCAGCGGGGATCACGGGGCTCCCCAGCAGCGGCACCGAGGTGATCTAACATCTTATCCCCTATCCTTTGGATAGGGGATAAGATGTCTAGGGGCGGAGTACCCCTTTAAGGCTGTATTACTGTCATATTTAAAAAAAATTGAGGTACATTAATATAGATATGAGATAGGAATGAGATATACAGATGGATGGATAGATATAACATAGATAGACAGACAGACCTATAGATAGATATGAGATAGATAGGAGATAGATAGATAGATAGATAGATAGATAGATAGATAGATATGATAGATTCATAGGAGATAGATAGATACATAGGAGATAGAGAAATAGATAGATATGATAGATATGAGATAGATAGATAGATAGATAGATAGATAGATATGAGATAGATACATAGATATGAGATAGATAGGAGTAAGATAGATAGATAGATAGATAGATAGATAGATAGATATGAGATAGATAGATAGATAGATAGATAGATATGAGATAGATAGATAGATAGATAGATAGATATGAGATAGATAGGAGATAGATACATAGATATGAGATAGATAGATAGATAGATAGAGAGAGAGATAGATAGATAGATAGATAGGAGATAGATAGATAGATATGAGATAGATAGGAGATAGATAGACCTATAGATATGAGATAGATAAATAGATAGACAGACTTTTTGATAGATATTACATAGATAAACAGATAGATTTATGTAGATATTTCATTCAGATAACCTAACCAATGAACATAACGTAACCAATGAACAATTGCAAGAAAATTCAATCTACAACATTTATGTGGCCAATAGATTTAGTAGCATTTGCTAAATTTTCTGTATTCTGCCGAGTAATAAATGAACTCTCAAATTTAATAAATATTACTTAGAAGCATAACTAAAGTGGAATTTCCCTACAAGCATGCAGAAAAAAGAAGAACCTACATTATATCTATTAAACAAAGTGATTTCCTGCTGCTTTACTTTCTGAGATCCCTTGCAGACCATTTAATCATTAATGAACCATATTAACTATACAGAAAAAGTGATGCTAAGGGGTGCGGAGTAAGGGCCCTGGTGGCCGTCGTATAGTTGATCACAATACCAGCTCATCATATGCTCTCAGATCAGGTCCATTGTCATAACAAGTCACCTCAATGGACTTCCTTCATATCAATAAATGATTTAAACCAATCATAATTCCATGACATTATGTGTGTATGTAAACTATGTTTGCAAAGTACATCAGATCAATTTCCCAACATATAATTCATACGGATGCCTCCGATACAGTATGTCACTCTATAGGTGAACAGTGGCATGAGTTTCCCTTAGGCTCTAGGTTGGATTAAAAAAAGGTATACTATGCAGTACAAGTTATTTCTCCAGACATCTCTGTAAGACATAGTACAGCAGACTACATTGCTCCAAATGATTGAGTCTCTGTTTACATACTAGTAATCAAAAAATGTATTCTAACAATTTAATATGTGTATGTTATTTCTACCGTATGTAAGGATGAAGGTAACACAACACTGATTTTCTCCAGCATAGAGGTGCCCAACCACCCTTTGTGCATGTGGCATAGCCCTAGCCCCATAGGACTGGATGGGCCTTGCTGCAATTCTCAATGCAACCAAGAGGCCAGGAACACTGTTATGAGGGGAAACATTTGAAACAGATTCAGTGTTAATCCAGCACCAGTAATGAACCTTGATTCTTACAAACTGTGGGGGTCCAAAAGTCAGGCTCAAAAATTCAAATAGATTAGTTATAACCTTAAAGAGAATCTCTTAGCTCTATATCACACTTTGAGCTTCGAAACTGGCCAGATAGCTGATAAAACAAATAACATTGAGTTCTACTTTCAAGCTCAGGAGCGGTAGAGCCCAGGCTGAGATGCAGCCTGCATGCCTCCTCCCTCCCCCACCCCTCTACCCTGTTGATTGATGGACATGGTTCAGTGCTGGAAGCCAAGCATGGGGGGAGAGGCATGATGGCTACATAGGGTCACACGAGCCATATTTTGCTGTGTATTTGCTGCTGCACATTTTCCTACCCATTGAAGTTAATTGATTAGCAAAATCAGCTGCATATTTTGCTACCCATTGACTTAAATGCGTAGGAAAATATGCAGCAGCAAATATGCAGCAAAATACAGCATGTGTGACCCTTCTCTAAAGGGCTATTCCAACATTACCGAACATGATATCATTGAATGTTCTAGTTCGGAAACCATTACTGAAACCTGGTAATTTAGTGCTCTTCTAAACATCCTGGCCATGTTTTACATTTTCTTCTAGTCTATGGGAGGGGGCATTGGCGTGATGTCACGAGCGGCATGGCCAACCCCCGCAGCGCAAAAACAGCGTTTGAAACATTTACTTCTGAATGCTGAATGCAGTGGAGTACCCCTTTAAAACTCTTCAGCTGTAAAGTATAATTATTAAGAGCTTCACATCATCTTCATTCTGAGATCAGTACCAGGACCATATCCATGATAGTACAACATACAGGGTATAGAATTTAGAGGACGTACTGTGAAAGAACAAACTATTTCTGCATTCTTCAATGTATTAAGTCCACCGCATGTAGCCTGATTTATGCAGATAAAATAAAATAAAATTATCAAGCCAAATATAAAAAAAACAGACTCAAAGGCTTCTTAGAATAGTATAATATTGATCAACTAAGTCAGATCATACATCTTTTATATATAAAGCATTCTGTATTCCGTGCTAGCATGATAAAAAAAAAATGCCACAAATACAGTATAAACAACTGTCATAGTGATCAACACATCACCATTTTCACAAGGGCCTCATGAGTGCTTGGGTAATGGGCCATATCAGCTCTACAATCAACCCCGATTATAATCTCTAAAGAGACTTATTTATATTCATATCCTATCAAGGATGGCCAGCAAACCATCTGTCTTCTTCTGTCAGGTGTCTCAAAAAGCCACATACATCTCAGTGTCAAGAGGGCTCCAGAAGCAAGTGTCACATCAGCGTCCCTCGCTGTCCCTTATACACACACAGGCATCTTCACTTCATTTACAATGTTAACTGTTAATTATTGTTCTTTTCACTTAATGTCTTTAAACAAATGACACCGTCAACATTAGTCAAACAACTGGCAGGATCTTTCTTTGAAGACCAATGTCTGCCCGTGCACCAGATTACAAGCACTGTTATCACCAGAGATAAGATGTAGATTGTACAAATACTTCAAAGCATATCAGTTGTCATGGAGATACTAAACATTCTAAATTATAGGACTAATACCTGTACTCAGTTGGGCAAGAATGGGATTATTTGCATTCCAAAACTTTTGATCGTTTGGGAGATTGTAAGTCAATTGATGGCAATACGTCCAATTAAAGGCTCGGCATCAGTTTTCTCCTCTAGTCCCGATATAATACCCGTAAAAAGATTAACAGCATCACATATAAGAAAAATAAAGACAACAGCGGGAATTATGTTTAAAAAAGAAAAAAAAATTCTCAAGTAGCCAAAATGTTCCCATCAACAACGTAGCCCCGAGCTGGAATTTGCCCACTGAGACATTTTGCTGTTAATTGCCTCATTGTAGCGAAAGATGATTCCACGAGAGAAAAAGATCTCATCTCAACTTGCCTTGTGGCATTTAAGCCACCTGTTGATACTTTTAGCCGTATGTGCGGAGGTATTTAAAAGGAAAAGCCTTAAGAATCAACACTTTTTGATCAATTAGTCACAAGAAAGAAATGAAAGAAGAACAGACCTTTTACTGACAACATTTTTGTCTTGACTGAAAACTAAAAAAGTTATACTTTTTGACACTCCACATCTCTTTAAGTGGTCTGCAGATATCCAGTACATTGAATGTCAATTGAATACAGGTCCATCATCCTTTCCCAACACCAAATTTAGCCTCTCCAAATTATTACCTCTTTGAGAAGACCATCCTCTTATTCAGACCATATATCTTCTTCAAGACGACAGTAACCATGCAAGGCCATTTTTCAATGTAAATTGGCATGGTAGACTCAAAGAGGTTTCACTAACCACTATGCAAGCAATTTTTTCAAGCCAGCATTTGGGTGTTGAAATAAATCAGAGGATACAATATATAAGTCATCTTTTACTAAGACTTTAATAAAATCTTAAAATAGGTCTTGTTTTAAGGGAATTTTGTATGGGATAGTCCAATTATTGTCTCATGTAAAAGACCCCGTTATCGACTGTCGAACAAGCAATTGCTAATTCATTAACTGAAAGCTGGGATCATGTGACCCTTAAAATAATTGTTGGTCAGCTGTAAATCTCCTAGTGTGAACAGGGGATGTACAGCTGAAAATAATGCAAGTCAATGACCACACAATCACTAAGCCTAAGGTTCAATAAATCTACTAAATAAACACTCATACCAGGCATGGGGCTACCTGTGTGTAATGATATTTGGGCTTAAAGGGGTACTCCGGTGAAAACCTTTTTTCTTTTAACCCCTTAACCCCTTAAGGACTCAGCCCATTTTGGCCTTAAGGACTCAGACAATTTAATTTTTATGTTTTCATTTTTTCCTCCTCGCCTTCTAAAAATCATAACTCTTTTATATTTTCATCCACAGACTAGTATGAGGGCTTGTTTTTTGCGCGATCAGTTGTCCTTTGTAATGACATCACTCATTATATCATAAAATGTATGGCGCAACCAAAAAACACTATTTTTGTGGGGAAATTAAAACGAAAAACGCAATTGTGCTAATTTTGGAAGGTTTTGTTTTCACGCCGTACAATTTCTGGTAAAAATGACATGTGTTCTTTATTCTGAGGGTCAATATGATTAAAATGATACCCATTATTATATACTTTTATATTATTGTTGCGCTTAAAAAAAATCACAAACTTTTTAACCAAATTAGTACATTTATAATCCCTTTATTTTGATGACCTATAACTTTTTTATTTTTCCGTATAAGCGGCGGTATGGGGGCTCATTTTTTGCGCCATGATCTGTACTTTTTTTTGATACCACATTTGCATATAAAAAACTTTTAATACATTTTTTATAATTTTTTTTTAATAAAATGTATTAAAAAAGTAGGAATTTTGGACTTTTTAAATTTTTTTTCGTTCACGCCGTTCACCGTACGGGATCATTAACATTTTATTTTAATAGTTCGGACATTTACGCACGCGGCGATACCAAATATGTCTATAAAAAATGTTTTTTACGCTTTTTGGGGGTAAAATAGGAAAAAAACGGACATTTTACTTTTATATTGGGGGAGGGGATTTTTCACTTTTTTTTTACTTTTACTTTTACATTTTTTTACATTTTTTTTTACACTTGAATAGTCCCCATAGGGGACTATTCATAGCAATACCATGATTGCTAATACTGATCTGTTCTATGTATAGGACATAGAACAGATCAGTGTTATCGGTCATCTTCTGCTCTGGTCTGCTCGATCACAGACCAGAGCAGGAGACGCCGGGAGACGCACGGAGGAAGGTGAGGGGACCTCCGTGCGGCGTTATGAATGATCGGATCCCCGCAGCAGCGCTGCGGGCGATCCGATCGTTCATTTTAATCGCGAACTGCCGCAGATGTCGGGATCTGTATTGATCCCGGCACCTGAGGGGTTAATGGCGGACGCTCGCGAGATCGCGGGCGTCGGCCATTGCCGGCGGGTCCCTGGCTGCGATCAGCAGTCGGGATCAGCCGCGCATGACACGGGCATCGCTCCGATGCCCGCGGTTATGCTTAGGACGTAAATGTACGTCCTGGTGCGTTAAGTACCACCTCACCAGGACGTACATTTACGTCCTGCGTCCTTAAGGGGTTAAGGACCGGAGGTTTTTCCGTTTTTGCATTTTCGTTTTTTGCTCCTTGCCTTTAAAAAATCATAACTCTTTCAAATTTACACCTAAAAATCCATATGATGGCTTATTTTTTGCGCCACCAATTCTACTTTGTAATGACGTCAGTCATTTTGCCCAAAAATCTATGGTGAAGTGGGAAAAAAAATCATTGTGCGACAAAATTTAAAAAAAAAACGCTGTTTTGTAACTTTTGGGGGCTTCCGTTTCTACGTAGTACATTTTTCGGTAAAAATGACACCTGATATGTATTCTGTAGGTCCATACGATTAAAATGATACCCTACTTATATAGGTTTGATTTTGTCAGACTTCTGGAAAAAATCATAACTACATGCAGGAAAATTAATACGTTTAAAATTGTCATCTTCTGACCCCTATAACTTTTTTATTTTTCCATGTATGGGGCGGTATGAGGGCTCATTTTTTGCGCCGTGATCTGAAGTTTTTAACGGTACCATTTTTGCATTGATAGGACTTATTGATCACTTTTTATTCATTTTTAAATGATATAAAAAGTGACCAAAAATGCACTATTTTGGACTTTGGAATTTTTTTGCGCGCACGCCATTGACCGAGCGGTTTAATTAATGATATATTTTTATAATTCGGACATTTCCGCACGCGGTGATACCACATATGTTTATTTTTATTTTTATTTACACTGTGTTTTTTTTTTTATTGGAAAAGGGGGGTGATTCAAACTTTTAATAGGGGAGGAGTTAAATGATATTTATTCACTTTTTTTTTTCACTTTTTTTTTGCAGTGTTATAGGTCCCATAGGGACCTATAACACTGCACACACTGATCTTCTATGTTGATCACTGGTTTCTCATAAGCAAAAAGTTCAGCCTTCAAAAACAACCACAAGTCTGAAGGCCAACTAGAGACACAGTAGATATGGATACAGAGTGAGGCCCATAGACTGTTCAGCAGCCATGTTTTATAAAATAAATTAATAAATAAAACAAAACATAAATTAAATAAATTAATAAATAAATAAATAGCGACTGTGTACAATAAAATCCCTCCAATAAAAATGACCATGAGATGTGGAGCAAACATTCCATTATAAACAATGTGACACTTACTACGTAGTCCTCAAAATGACCTATAACACAAGCTTGTCTAGGGCACGATAAAGAGTCTGTATGAAAGTAAAAACAAAACGTAACCTTAAGTCATGGTGTTACAAAATTATTACTAGCCATGGCTGGGAATCGTAAAGTTCTACAAGCAGAAATTATATAGTTACTTAGTATGGTTGAAAAAAAGACATATGTTCATGAAGTTCAACTAACGAGGTGAAGTGAAGGGGTATGGGTGAACAAAGAGGAGGGGGTAAGTTATCCTATCGGGGGGCTAAGTTCTCAAATACAGCTCTTCATAGTAAAATGGTAAAAAGTTCAGCCTCCAAAAACAACCACAAGTCTGAAGCCCACTAGAGGCACATTAGATATGGATTAAGAGTGAGGCCCACAGACTGTTCGGCAGTCATGTTTTATTAAATTAATGAATAATAAATAAATAAATAAAATGCATAATTAAATAAATTAACAAAAAGAGACTGTGTACAACAACAAAAAAATAATCCTCCAATGAAATTACCACAAGAGATACTAGCCATGGCCGGGAATTGTAACGTTCTACAAGCAGAAATGATATGGCTACATAGTACGGTTGAAAAAAGACATACCGTATGTCCATGACGTTCAACCAAGGAAGTGAAGGGAAGAGGTATGGGTGAACTAAGTGAAGGAGGTAAGTTATCGAATGGGGGGCTAAGTTCTCGAATACAGCTCTTCATAGGAAAATAATAAAAAGTTCAGCCTTCAAAAACAACCACAATTCTGAAGGCCGACTAGAGACACAGTAGATATGGATACAGAGTGAGGCCCATAGACTGTTTGGCAGTCAGTTTTTTTTTTTTTTTTTATTAATAAAACAAATAATATTAATTAAATAAATAAAAAATTAACATATAAAATACATAATTAAATAAATAAATAGCGACTGCGTACAAGCAAAAAAAAAAACAACACTGAAATTACCACGAGACATACGGCGCAAGCATTCCCTTATGAAGGCTTTTCCAACATTCCTACACACACAGTAACAGCAAGATTAAATATAGGCTCAATTCTTTCTGTTTCACCGAAACAATCTTGTAAGCATCTGGGTTTTCCGAAGGAATAAAAGAATCTAGTTATGTTTCCTTTCGCTTTTTTTTTCCTATTTTTTTTTTTATTCTTTGAGCTCTTTTGATTTGACTGTTCATAGCGTAGCCATCCTTGAGTGATGTCAAAAATAGCTTTTGAAAATAAATGGTGAGCCTACAAGAGCATTCAGATATATTCTTGTTGGACTTTCTTTTTTTTTTTCCACTGCAGATTTCTGCTGCAACTTGAAAC
>NC_079196.1:44877507-44879417 GCF_029499605.1 Hyla sarda
CAAATCAAAGGGGGGGGGGGTATAAAATAATATATATATATATATATATATATATATAATATATATATATTAGTGAAATCCCTGGCAATTCTCTGTTACAGTGTAATCCTACAGCACATAGGAGGGTGTGAATATTTTATTAGGGAAATCATCTGTAGCTTCGCCTGGATGGGGTTAAGTGAAGTCATTTAAGATCCTCCGCAAGTGACATAATTTAACCTCTTTCCTACAAACAGGTACCAGGCAAAAACGATTTTCCTTATGAAATATTTACAGAAACCAGTTTCATTGCAAACTCTGGGTTGAATAAGAAAAGGAGATGCCCTTTTCTATTGAAAAATAAATAAATAAAAAAATGTTTTAAACTGTTAACCTTTCCGGTGCCAGTAAGGAAAGGGTCGATATTCTGCAAACTATTGTCTCCCTGCAAAACGCTTAATTATTCTATCACCTCTCTGTTGACTGATGTAGCAGAGCTGAATTATTGACAAGCATGCATAGTGCGGCACTGCAATAACACTTTACGTTACTTGCGTTCTTATGTCAAATTAGATAGCAGCGTGATCTCACAATGCCATGGCCCGAATGGGAAACTCGGCTCTGCTGCATTTCTATGTCCATGATGCCTATAACCCAAAACCAATATAAAATATGGGCCACTATGTTTCATTACAGATACCCTATTTATTTAAAAAACTACTACAACTCCCAGCCTTCAGCTGACAGGGCATGCTAGGAGTTGTAGTTTTGCAACTGGAGGCATCCTAGTTTGGAAACGCTGGGTTGACCTTTTAGGTGCCAACCAGACACAACCCAATAGTGTTTTATAATTATAACACCTATGACATCTCACAGATGTAGCAAAGCTGAATTTGTAATTTACTCTCTACGCTATTTTTTTTTGTATAATGAATGATAGATCAATACATATATTGATAGATAAATAGATAGATAAAAGAGATATTACAAATATATCTTAAATCTTCCTAAGAATGGGCAATATTGTTTCATAATTACAACACCAATGACATCTTACAGATGTAGCAGAGCAAAATTTGTCATTTATGCTTTGTTAATTTTTTTTGTATAAAGATAGATAGATAGATATGAGATAGATAGATATGAGATAGATAGATATGAGATAGATAGACAGATAGATAGATAGATAGATATGAGATAGATGGATATGAGATGGATAGATATGAGATAGATATGAGATAGATAGATAGATAGATAGATAGTTTTTATATTCCTAAGAATGGCCTAGGCCAATATGGTTTAATAATTACAACACCTACGGCATCTCACAGATGTAGTAGAGCTGAATTTGTCATTTACTCTTTACGCAATTTTTTTTGTAATATTATAGATAGATAGATATGAGATAGATAGATAGATAGATAGATATGAGATAGATATGAGTTAGATAGATAGATAGATAGATAATAGATAGATAGATCTGAGATGATAGATATGAGATAGATAGATATATAGATAGAAGATAGATCTGAGATGATAGATAGATAGATAGATAGATATGGGAAATAGATAATAGATGATATATAGATAGATATGAGATAGATAAATATGAGAGATGGATAGATAGATATGAGAGATAGATCGGTATGAGAGATAGATAATAGATAGATACATTGTATATATAACTTTTTGTAATAGTAGAGTAATACCGAACGGCAACTCAGCTCCGATGGATCCCAGTGTACATCATTTACCATAAAAATGTGCAACAAAGTATAGGGACACTTAAAAACAGGTCTTTCCCATAGCGACTTCAAAAACAGAGCGGGATCACGCAATGTATGAATATTTGAGCATGCAGCGGTGGCAAAGGGGTTTAAAGCGAAGGATTGGAGTCAACATACAGGCATGGAAGATTTCACCCATCCAAG